>NC_056751.1:242791020-242933520 GCF_019279795.1 Protopterus annectens
TTTTCTGCCACATTCTTTCCTGTCCTCCATTCCAAGTCAAGGAAATGAACATATTATGAAGTATATGCCTGTTTCTGCTAACTAAACCATCTTAAGACCAAACTATATGAAAAAAAGGAAACATTGGAGTTGAGTTAAGCTGCAGAGGAGGGTAGACTTTTCTTTTTAAGAATGGGTGCTGTTGTACTGCGTAAATTCTTGAGTGGTACAGAGAGACCAGCGGCATTTGCTTCAAGAACACCAACTACAACTAAACACAAATCTCACCTTAGAGAACAAGAAGCCGTTTACCTGGTTTGTAAAATAAATAAATTTAACTATTACCTACATGGGAATGCAGTGTTTGCAGGTCAGCAGGCACTGCTAAACATTTTCAGCCCAAACAAGGTGTTATCCATGAGAACTAGTGATTGGTTATAATTTGGTCCTTGGTTTTGTGGTGGTATTACTAAGACAGTGAAGACAGGGAAACAAGTTAATATGGTAATAGTGATGGATGATTAAGACTGCCTTATAAACAACATGAACAGGCAAAGCCCTGGATCTCATAAATGAATGTTATTCATCAGTTATGGAGTTACTGCACAGTTATTAATGCTGAATTTACTATAGTAACAGAAACCAGAAATGCCCTGGTACTGTCAAAAGTCTAGTTGTAAAAGGGTGACCCAGAGGTGATAACTGGCTTTATACCTGTCTTTGCTGCTTGGAAGGAACTGCGATCCGTATGTGAAAAAAAAAATATTCTGTAGCTCAGGAATCACAATTTTAGTTATATAGAATTCTGCATCTCTGTATATAATACATAAGGGTCACCTGCAAATAAAGAGACCTTGCTAAAATCTACACTGATTGCCAAATAGTCTGAAAGGCATCACCTCCATCTACATCCCTGGGGATGTCCATCTGTATCCTGGGAACATATTCGCATTGACTTTTGAGATCCTTTTACGTACTTGGAATTCCTAAATACACACACTGAATCTACAGTGTTTATGATTTCTCATATCAGGAAAGACAGGAGTTTCAGTTGTTTTCCATTTAGAGTGAATATGATATTAATATACCAGTTTCCCACAGTGAAGTTTTAAGCACTATCCTGACAATCATTTTTTTCTCTTCATAAATACCCATTACTTAGCTGAGGCTGAACATTTCAAGGACAAGATAAAAATATTTTTTATTGTTAGACCATCTAGGCTGTGGAATAGATTACTTCTTACTGTGAGTCCAACCCTTGCTAGTTTTAAATTCAGGTTTGATAGTTACATGAGCATTCACTCCTGAATTTTTTGGGCTGCAAGCTCTTCAATAACTTCTTGTGAAGTCTAGTGCCTGCTAAAACCAAAAACATTGAAACACTAAATAACTATTGCCACAAGTAAAATTAAAATACCATTTTATACAGCTATGTTACCATTCGGTCATAATGATCCAATGATGAAAAACTTCTCTCTATCATATCTCTCAGCTGTACAGATTTTCACATAATGTCCAGATTTTGGCCTCATATTTTTGGTCTGTTTTCATAAAATTGTGATTTTCTGGCAAATTAGTGCTAAATCATAAAAGATTAAAGTTCAAAAATAATGACAAACCTTTGAGTATCAGACTTCAAATCCTTCATAAAATTCATGCTAATGCAAAAACCTGTTATTCTATCAACTTTCTAAGTTTGTAAGAGTAATATTTAAAAATTGTTCCTATTTTTGGGCCTCTGTCCCACTTTTATTAATGGCTTTGTCTGGATTTCTTGATCTAAGAGGTTGAGAGGTATGGTCTCTGTCCACAGACCTATCAAATATGCTGGGCATGCTCTGTAGTCATACCATGTTGCTACAGCCTGGAAATCCTCACCTGTATCCATCAGGTCAATACCCTCCCTCCAGTACATTAAAACCATTATGAAGACTTCTTAGCCAAATGTTTGCTCTGTTCTTGCTGAACTCAGGGATAAACTATATCCCTAAATGTGAACAAATACCTATTCATACTTTACACGTCCTTACTCTCCCTTCTTCACTCATTTCCTTACTTTAATCAATTTATCTCCCCCGACTCTCTTTCTAAATATGCATAAACCTGTTTTTTCTTTGACTTCATATTGCAATTAATTTTTGTGTTATACTAACTTACCTTTAATTTCTATATAAACTGGCCAAAATGTCTCTAAATATTAAATCATTGTCATATGTGTTGCATCTAGTTTTAGCCAGTATTTCATATTATGTCTAATTTGGTATAATTATTTAAACTCTAGATGTTTTTGTATTATTTTTGAAGACTATAATGTTATTGGTTATAGGTTCATAGGTGTGTACTAGGCTAGTGGCCCTGGAGCCTAGCTCATATGATTACCCTGGCATTGTGCCACCTGACCATAGTTTGTTCCCAGTGTCTCTGTTGAGTAGAGCCAGTGGAGTGATCCCCAGGGTGAATTTTCAATTCCCATCCACTCATCAAGATTTCTCTTGAAGAGGGCCAATGAGGTGCTCTGCTTGACATGTATGGGAAGTCTATTCCATACATTGGCAGTCTCTGGGTTATGAACCTGTCCCTCCAGCATGTTATGTTGATTGTGGTAATGAGGTTGAGGTTTCTGGAGTGTGTGGTGTGGAGGGATTGGGATTTCTTTAGATGTAGCATTTCTAAGAGATCTGGGTCAGACATGGCTTTGTAAGTCAAGCAGAGATCACCTCTAAATAGGCAATATGAGACAGAGAATATTTGGAATTTTTTAAGTCTGTCCATATGGGACAAGTGTTTAAGGTCTAGGATCCTCTTTGTGAGGTACTTTTGTGGCTTCTCCAGTTGTTGCAGGTGTCTAGTGAGGTACATGCCAAATGGGGCATTGTACTTGATGATTGGCCTAATGAGGGAAGAGTAGAGGGAGACAATGACCTCTTTCTTCCTGGATGCAAAACACTTAGTATTGAGATGTGCCACATAGAAGGACTTTCTGACCACAGTGGCAATGTGGTGGTCAAAAGAGAGGCTGCTGTCAACCTGTGTTCTCAGACCTCTTATTACACCTTCTGTGTTTAGTTGACTACCATTGATGTGGTAATTCAAGGGAACCGGGCTATTCCCAAGGGGGATGACGACACATTTTTTGTCATTGAGCTTAAGACCATGGTTCTGACATCAGTCATTTGTCTCAGTGAGGCTTTTCTGTAGGATGTCAACATCACTTGGAGAGTTAATAATAGCTCCCAACTTGCAATCATCTGCAAACATTGTCAGCCATAGTCCTTTTGTGTTGGCCTGGACTTCAGAGAATTAGATACCAATCAGGAGAGGACCCAAGACCAAACCCTGTGGGACTCCACTCGTGACTGGTGTGCAGTCTGACTTGGAGTCAGCTACTTTCAAACTGTGGGTTCTATCTGTGAGCCTGTTTGCAACCCACTTTGTGATATATGGGTTGATTTTTTTCTATGATTCCTGAGCGGGGAGTGGTATCAAATGCCTTGGCCAGATCAATGTAGGCTGTATGAACCACCTTGCTTACATCCACAGGTCTGGTGACTGACTCAAAGAAGTCAACCAAGTTGAGCAGGCATGATCTACTCTTCATAAAACCAAACTGTGTAGGATCCAGAGTTTGGAGATTCCCTATATCCTTGTTTATTAGGTCCATGATGATGCATTCCATAGCTTTGCATATCAGACTCATTAGGCTAATGGGGAGATAGTTCCCAGGGTCTGTAGTCACTCCTCCTTTGTGGAGAGGGATGACTGTAGTAGTGCGCCATTTGGTAGGCACAAAGCCTGAGGTGAGGATGTGATTGAACAGGGCACACAGGTGAGGTGCCAGTTCACTCTGTAGTTCATGTAGAACACATCCAGGGATATTGTCAGGTCCCATGGAAGCTATATTCTTGGCCTTGGACAGTGCTGTTTTAACCTGTGCAGCAGTAATACTGGGTGCCTGGCAGTCTACTGGTATTGTGATTGGTCCTTGGGGGGGACAGGGGTAAACTTGGCACTGAGTCTGTCAGCGAGTATATTGGCAATATCTGTTGGCTTGGTATAGGAGGTACCATTGTGCAGTAGCTCAGAGAAAATCTGGGTATTGCCGTGGAGATTCTTTACATAACTATAGAAGGCCTTGTGGTTGTCTTTACTATCTGCTGCAATTCTGTTTTCATAGCTAGCTTTAGAGGATTTGATGAGGGAGCTCAACTTTTTGTTGAGGCTGATAAGGGAGATTTTCCAGTCTTGGGACTTTACCTTATTCCGCATCAGTTTCCTTCTTCTGTTGTAAAGTTTCTTTATGGCAGGGGACCACCAGATTGGCTTCCTTTTTTTGGAGGAGAGCGTCTAGGTTCTATTGGGTATGGCGAGATCCATGCATTTGTGTACATGTTCGTACAGTGCATTGGTATATGATTCGGCAGTCATGCAACTATTTTCCATTTGCATGGGTGCTGTGATGTTAGCCATCTCTGTTTTTAGGAGCCCAAAGTTAGCTTTGGAGAAGTTTGTCATGGTGGTTACCTTTGTGGGGGGTGGGCGGGATGTGGATTTCCAAGGTGATTAGCTTATGGTCAGATCTAACCAGGGAGGAGCTGACTACTGATGTAGAGCAACAGTCACCCATGTTAGTAATGACCAGGTTAAGGATGTTGCTATCTCTAGTGGGGGTAAGAACGAGCTGGTCCATGGCACTGGAATTAATTAGTTCCAGGAAATGATGGGCAAGTGTATTGGTACATGAGTAGTTTTCCCAGTTAATGGAGGGGTATTTGAAGTCACCCAATATGTGAGTGTTAGGTTGGACCCTAATATTCTCCAGGGTGCTTAGGAACATGGAATGAGTCTTGGGACATGGTTGGGGACCTATAACATGTTATAACCTGAATCGCTGTCTTATCCAATGTTAGCTGCACCTGAAGTATCTCAGATGCATTATATTGGGTGGGCTACCAGTCTAGAGGTGTGCACATCCTTTATGAATATGGAAACACCACCACGTTTGGAGCTTCGGTCCAAGTGCTGGGGCCGAAAGGTGTGGAATGAGTTATAGCCTGGTAGTGTAGGGGTGCTTTCTGCTACCTTGAACCAGGTCTCTGTTGCAGCACAAATGTTGATGTTCTGCATTTTAAGGAGTGCTTCGACCAAATGCATTTTGAGATTTAGACTTCTAGCATTGAACAGCATGACTCTCATATTGCATTTGTTTGTAGCTGTTATGCTGGTAATTTGGTCTTTGGAACACCACCTAAAAAAGGCACTATAGGAGTGGCAAGAGCCTTGACCAGTATCCAGAATCCCAGGGGTGACAGATGCAGGCCATCTCTGACAAAGCATCGACGTCTGTCAATCATGTCATCCCAGGCAGATCGGTACTGCATCCCATTAGAATGCCATCAGAAACTTAGCCAATTGTTGAAATCAATCATTTTCTGTTTGTACTGTGGTATAATTCTGTGTGATGGTAGGATGCTGCTCAGGGCTAGGGTCATACCCGCCTGGGCTACATAATCTGAGAGCTCCTCCATGTCTCTTTTCATGTAGTCCAGGGAGGTACATCTCAGGTCATTTACATCCACATGTACAATGACAGAGTCATATTTGTACCTGTTGTTGAGGGACCTGAGTGCATGCATTATGTGGCAGATCCTGGCGCCTGACAGGCAGCTGACTGTTACTTTCTCCTTATTCAGCCTAGTGAGTAGGACATCAGTGTGCCTCACTATTGAGTCACCTATGACTAGTGTGTTGGGCATGCTGTTTTGCCTTAGGGGCTCTGGTTGAGTGGCACACTGTTTAGGAGACTTGTGTGTCTCGTGATTAGTGTTGCGTTGTGGTGGTCAAGTTCATTTCTGCCTTGGAGGTCTCTGCTGTTTGGGTAGATTTTTACTGAGAGCCTCCATGAAGGTGGGTGTGTGGTTTGTGTTTTTATGTGAAGGCAGTGCTGGTGTGTGTTCAAGAGGGCTATGTGTTCCATGTGGTGTGGTGCAAGTGTTGACCTTCTCCTCTTGACCAGCTATTCTGGTCTTGGCTGGAGAGTGCATGGCTTCCAATTTGGATATTTAAGTGCATCTCTCACAAGTCTGAGTGTTGGGAGGTAAGAGGAGAGGGTTGTCAGTGTACATGAGGCAGTTGCTACATTGCCTCAGGATGCCCAATTCACCAGGTTAATAGGAGAAAGCACAGGGAACTGACCATTAGACATGCCTGCAGGGGTGGGCATTAATAATACATACTGCAACTGTTTCCTTGTAGAATGTTTAGTGCTGGTAGCACTTTTGTGTGTGACAATAATTGCTAAAAGAAGTCTAGTAAAGTGCCAAACTAATAAGCTAGTAAAAGTGTAGGAGAGGAGAGAACTAGCAGATCTAAGGGAAAAATTGAAGAGCAGACTTTGACACCACTTAGAAGTTTACAAACAGTCCTGGATATAGAAAATCTGTATCTGGACTAGACTAGTTACAGGAAAGTCAGGAAAAAGTGCAAATGGGGGATTTTAAACCAGAAAGTTGAAAGAGATGGAAAAACTGCCCAAACGGCCAATAAGCTACAATTTCTGGGCCAGAAACTACTCCTCTTGCGGCAGATAGGCTACCTAGTTCTTACCATTCTCACTGATAAGCTAGAAGGCTTCCCTCCAGCACAGAAATGCTTGGGGGGCTCAGAAGCTTACATACAGTCCTGGATACAGCAAATCTGTATCTGGACTAAACTAGTTACAGGAAAGGCGAAAAAAAGCGCAAACGCGGACTTTTAAACCAGAAAGTTGAAAGAGATGGAAAAACTGCCCAAACGGCCAATAAGCTACAATTTCTGGGCCAGAAACCACTCCTCTTGTGGTAGATAGGCTACCTAGTGCTTACCACTCCCAATGACAAGCTAGAAGGCTTCCCTCCAGCACAGAAAGGTTTAGGGGGCTCAGAAGCTTACAAACAGTCCTGGATACAGCAAATCTGTACCTGGACTAGACTAGTTACAGGAAAGGTGGGAAACAAGTGCAAACGCTGGTCTTTTAAACCACAAAGTTGAAAGAGATAGAAAAACTGCCCAAACGGTCAATAAACTACAATTTCTGGGCTAGAAACCACTCGTCTTGTGGTAGATAGGTTGTCTAGTGCTTACCATTCCCACTGACAGGCTAGAAGGCTTCCTTCCAATACAAAAAGGCTTGGGGGGGCTCAAAAGCTTACAAACCATCCTGGATACAGCAAATCTGTACCTGGACTAGACTAGTTACAGGAAAGATGGAAAACAAGAGCAGATGTAGGATTTTAAGCCAGAAAGTTGAAAGAGATGGAAAAAATGCCCAAATGGCCAATAAGCTACAATTTCTGGGCCAGAAACCACTCCTCTTGTGGTAGATAGGCTACCTAGTGCTTACCACTCCAACTGATAAGCTAAAAGGCTTCCCTCCAACACAGAAAGGCTTGGGGTGGCTCAGAAGCTTACAAACAGTCCTGGATACAGCAAATCTGTACCTGGACTAGACTAGTTACAGGAAAGGTGGGAAACAAGTGCAAACGCTGGGGTTTTAAACCAAAAAGTTGAAAGAGATGGAAAAACTGCCCAAACGGTCAATAAACTACAATTTTTGGGCTGAAAACCACTCCTCTTGTGGTAGATAGGCAACCTCGTGCTTACCACTCCCACTGACAAGCTAGAAGGCTTCCTCCAACACAGAAAGGCTTGGTGGGGGGCTCAGAAGCTTACAAACAGTCCTGGATACAGCAAATCTGTATCTGGACTAGACTAGTTACAGAAAAGGTGGGAAACAAGCACAGATGTGGGCTTTTAAACCAGAAAGTTAAAAGAGATGGAACAACTGCCAAAATTGTCAAAAAACTACAATTTCTGGGCCAGAAAGCTCTCCTCTTGTGGTAGATAAACTACTTAGTGCTTACCACTCCCACTGATAAGTTAGAAGGCTTCCCTCCAACACAGAAAGGCTTGGGGGGCTCAGAAGCTTACCAACAGTACTCGATACAGCAAATCTGTATCTGGACTAGACTAGTTACAGGGAAGGCAGGAAACAAGCTTAGATTTTTTTTTCAGAAAGCAGATACAACAGCAGTAAAAACAATTGAAAGTGCAGTGTAAGCTAGCACACCTGAGTGTGTAGCAGTGTAGAAGCAAATGCAGTTTAAATAAATGCAATGCAATTTATTCAAAATGTATTCTAAACTGAATTCAGTTGTTGTTTTATTCAATCCTGAACAGTTAAAAAGTGCCAAAAATATACTTATCAGCTGATACGCACACTCAGTCAGAACACAATGAGATTTTTTTTTTTTAGTAAAGTGCAAAGGGAGAGAGGAGGAGCAGAAGATAATTCAAGGTTAAGAACCTAAGTGGGTTGGCCTTATCAAGTGTTAAAATGTTCTTTCTGTATTAGGTAGAATAAACACTAGACTGGGAGGAGTGTTCCAAATCAAATTTACAGTAGGGGTGGGCAACTGCAAAACCACCAAACCAGTTTCAGAACAGATCAGAAAACAGAAGACAATGCCAGCAAATATATTTAATTCAGTCATTCAAAAATGAAGACAGTGCAGAACTCTGAAAAGTTAAAGTGCCAAAAGATATACTTATCAGTTTGTTTGAGAATCACTCTTCAGTCAGAACACAAGGAGATTCTAAATGGTATGCAGGAATTTACAAACAGGGACTATTTTTAAATCAGCAAGCCTTGAAAGAACCAGCTAACACAAAAGCTATTAGACCAGTTTTACCAACTTTAAGAACACCACAGGAAGGGGGGGGGGGCAGTTTTAGAACAGATCAGAAAACAATGCCAGCAAATATATCTAATTCAATCAAGCACAAATTAAGACAGTGCAGAACTCTGAAAAGTTAAAGTGCCAAAAAATATACTTATCAGTTTGTTTGAGAAGCACTTTTCAGTCAGAACACAAGGAGATTCTAAATGATATTCAGGAATTTACAAACAGAGACTATTTTAAATCAGTAAGCCTTGAAACAATCAGATAACACAAAAGCTATTAGACCAGTTTTACCAACTTTAAGAACACCACAGGAATAGTGGGGGGAACCAGTTTCAGAATAGATCAGAAAACAGAAAACAATGCCAGCAAATATATATAATTCAGTCAAGCAAAAATTAAGACAGTGCAGATCTGAAAAGTTAAAGTGCCAAAAATATACTTATCAATTTGTTTGAGAAGCACTCTTCAGTCAGAACACAAGGAGATTCTAAATCTTAAAATGCTTTTGTAATATTATTGAGCCTTTCTCTCTAGGCCTACTCTAAAAATGAACACAGACCCAGTTGGATTTTCCTGGTAATCAAACGTAAATAAATGAATAAAAACTCAGATTCCATGGGACCAGACAGTGCACCTGATGTTTTTTATAGGTTCATAGGCACATACTAGGCTAACGAACACTAGGCCCTTTTTAAGCATACCTATTGCATCCCAAATCTCTGACAAGTTCTGGTACCCTTGATAAGTGTAAGAAGGGGCTTGGGAGATGAAACATTTTCAAGCAGGGACCTGAGCAATGAACCATTTACAGACTATCTCTGTCCATTAGAGACATAGGTGCCAAACCAAGGATGAATTTTCTGTTCATCATCCAATTGTCTAAGTTACACTTAGGATCATAAGATCATAGGAAGTTACTAGGCTATTGGCCCTAGGACCTTTACAAGCCTAGCTATGTTATACCTTTGTTCCCTTGTAGACCAAGATAGTCTATATTTGCAACGTGTATCTAAGGTCAGCACTGGTTGCGAATCTAAGATTAGGACCAGCTGTCCCCGTCCAAAAGGGTAAATTTATGGTTTCCCATCCAGTTGTCCAAGTTAGCCTTAAATAAGGTCATTGAGGAGCTCTATTTTACATGAATTGGAAAACTTGTTCCAGAGGAGTGGCAACCTCTGGGAGACATATCCGTCTTTCCACATGTCCTGTTAATGTTGTAGGCTGGGTTAAGGTCCCTAGACTGCATGACTCTTATCCCATTTGATTTATGGATGTGAAGCATTCCATTAAGGCAAGGTATGAGACTGCTCTGTAGGCCAAGCACAAGTTGCCTCTAAGCAGTCTATATGAGATAGAGTACAGTGACATGATCTTCAGTCTGTCTATGTAAGTCATGTGTTGTAAGCCCTGAATTTTCTTTGTGAGAAACCTCTGAGGTCTCTCCAGCTGCTGCAGGTGTCTGGTAAGGTACATACAGAAGGGAGCACTGTATTCTATTATTGGTCTGATGAGGGCCGAGTACAGGGGAATTATAACCTCCCCAACTCTATATGCTATGCCTTTACGTATAAGATGTGCAACGTAGAAGCTCCTTCCTTACCACTGAGGACACATGGTGATCAAAGTGAAGGTTGCTATCAACAATGCATTCCCAAATCACTCACCACTGGGTTTGATCTTAAGGGTGTATTATTAATGTTATAATTTGCAGGGACTTCTCCTTTGCCAAAGGGGAGGATAATGCATTTTTTTTTGCTTTGAGTTTAGGTCCGTGGCTCTGACACCAACCATTTATCTGTGTGAGCCCATTTTGTAGAATGTTGACATCCTTGGGGGTTTCTATGATTGCACCCAGTTTGGAATCATCAGAGAACTTGGTAAGCCACAGGCTGTTTATTTTAGCCTGGATTTCTGAGAAATAGATTCCAAATAGTAGGGAGCCCAGCAAAGACCATTGTGGAGCGCCACTGGTAACAGGTCTGCTTGTAGAGGTTGAATCTCCAACTTTGATCGTATGTGTTCTGTCAGTGAGCCAGTTGGCTACCCATCTAATGACATATGGGTTAATCCCCAGCTGGGTGAATTTCTCAATGAAGCCTGAGTGGGGGGGGGGGGGGTTGTGTCAAAGGCCTTGGCCAAGTTGAGATATGCAGCATGTACTGTTTTGCCTTCATTTAGGGCTTTGGTAACACTCTCAAAGTTCATCAAGTTTAATAGGCATGATCTGCCCTTGACAAAGCCAAACTGGGTTGGGTGAAGAGTTTGAAGGTCTCCAATATCCTTGTTGATGAGGTCCCTGTTCATTCTCTCCACGGCCTTACAGATAAGGCTGATTAAGCTTATGGGTCTATAGTTCCCAGGGTCAGTCGAGGGACCCCCTCTATGCAAGGGGATTATGGTTGCTGTTCTCCAGTCTGCTGGGACAAAGCCAGTACATAGACTGGGGTTGAAGAGAGTGCACACTGGTTCCACTAACCGGTTGAAGAGAGTGCACAGTGGTTCCACTAACTCCCATTTTAGATGATTTAGTAAGCAGCCTGGGATGTTATCCAGTCCCATAGAGGCTATGTTTTTGGCCTTGAACAGTGCGGTTATGACCTTCTCTTTGGTGGTACTGGGTAGAGTACTAGTGACAGGTATGCTTTGGAGTATGGTTGGTGGGGACAGGATGGTGAAGTTTTCACCAAACCTGCCTGCTAGAAGGCTGCTGATGTCCTCAGGTTCAGTATAAGCGGTACTATCCACTACTAATCGTCACAAAGTTGTGCCTTCCCTTTCAGATTTTGGACAAGAATACTTTGTGATTATCATTAGCTAGGGATGTTAATTTAGTTTCATAGTTAGCTTAAGAGGACTTTACAATATGTCTAATTTGCTTGTTCAAGCTGTGGTGGGTGTTCTTCTTCTGCTGAGACCATTCCCTCTTATTCTTTGACAGCAGCTTCTTTCTCTTTTTGTATAACCTATTTATACTAGATGTCCACCAGGGTGGCTTGTTTTTTTCTGTGAGGATCTTGTTTTAATCTATTCAGGTACAGCTGAGTCTATACATTTGTATAGGTGTTTATACAGTGCATTTTTGAAAATGTCAGTATAGGAGTAATTGCTGTCAGTAGTGGCAGGGGGTTTGAAACTATTTATACCATCCCTTAGGAGGCTATAGTTTGCTTTGGAGAAATTTTTCAACATTTTTGCTCCGGGGTAGGGGGGAGTCAGATATGATAATTACTTCGAATGAGACAGATTTATGATCTGACTTTACCAGGGAGGGTCCCACACATGGAGTGGTGCAGTGATCCCCCATGTTGGTGAGTACTAGATCAAGGACATTAGAGCCCCTTGTGGAGGTGCTGACTATCTGTTCCAGAGCATTTGTATTAATGAAGTCCAGGAACCTTAGGGAGAGTATGTTTTTGCTCATATATGTTTCCCAATCAATGGAAGGATAGTTAAAGTCACCCAGATCCAGGGTCATGCAAGGCTGTATTGCAAGTAACTCAAGTAGGTCCAGGTAGGCAGTGTGGGTTTCATGGTTCATAGTGGGGGCCCGGTAGCTAACAATGAACTTGAGGGCAGGGGGTCTTTCCTACAGTTAGTTGGACTTGGAGTAACGCCAGGGAGTTATACTGTTTAACCAGTCTTGAGGTATATTTGTCTTTAATGAAGATGGATACACCTCCTCCTTTTGTTCTTTCACAATCATTTTGTGGTCTGAACATGGCCTTGCAAAGCCAGGGTCCTGTCTGTGGCTTTGAACCATGTCTCTGTGACTGCCCAGACAATGGTGTCTTCCAAAGTGAGGAGTGCTTCTAGTGAGTACAGTTTCTGAATTAGACTCCTAGCATTAAGCAGCATAACCTTGAGTTTGCCTCTGGAAGATATTTTTACAACAGGAATTTTGTTCTTATGACATTGCCTAAAAAGGCACTATGGGGTAGGCAAGTACCTTTGTCAGTAACCAAAAGTCACACAGATGAAGACCTTCTCTGGCAAAGCAATGTGGTCTGTCGATCATATCATCTCAGGCTGACAAATACTGGATCTCCAGAAGCTAAGCCAATTGTTGAAGTCAATCATTTTTTTGTTTGTATTGTGGCATCATCCTGGGTGAAGGTAGAATGCTGCTTAAGGCTAGGACATACCTGCCTAGGCCACATAATCTGAAAACTCAGTCGTGTCTCTCTTCCTATAGTCCACTGAGGTACATCTCAAGTCATTCACTCCAACATGGACAATGGCAGTGTCATAACAGTGTTTGTTGTTGCGGGACTTGAGTGTGTTTGTTATCTGGTGGATCCTGGCACCTGACAGGCAGCTAACCGTGACCTTCTCCTTGTCCAGCCTGGTGAGGGGGGCATCTGTGTGTCTCACTATGGAGTCGCCTATGACCAAGACATTTGATTTAGAGGTGTCACGGAGTCGCCTATAACCAAGACATTTGCAGGGTGTGGGAGGATGACATAATGGTTAAGGTGTTTACCTTAAAGACACAAGGTACAGGGTTTGATTCTCACATGGGGTAACTGGCTAGGCTTCAAATGGCCCAAAAGAGCAGTTAGCCTAGTATGAACCTATGTTCACTTGCTTCTATGTTCACTTCTTTAGAGGTGTTTTGCCTTACGGGCCTATTGGGTGAGACACTGATATGTTTGTTTTTATGTGTAGTGGATTCAGTAGGGGCTGTACTGTGTGCAGAAAGTTTGCACTTGCGAGGTCTCTGCTCTTTTGGTAAACATCTAATGAGTACCTCAGCATATGTGGGTTTATGTGTTGTGCACTTGGTTTGTGGAAGGGGTGAAATGTGTGTGCTGACAACCTGTTTTATATCTGGTTTGTTATGTAAGAGAGAGGGAGCATTGATTCTAAATAAATAGTATAGATACAGCTCTCACATACTGTGTTTGTATGCTTTAGGATAGGTTGTCAGTAAACATGGGGCAATTGCTACATTGCCTCACAATGCCTACATCAATCAGGCTGGCTGGAGAAATGGTGGGAAAATGTCCATCCATTATGTCTGGTGTATTCTGTAATAAGTGGGGGGGGGGCAAGATGGACCAGGTTCTGCTGTAGGACTAGTAAAATCTGCTAATCTATGAGGAGGTTAAGAGGTAGAGACCTGAATCGATGACGCAAAATGCACAGCTGAGTTGCTCTTCGGGCAGCAGTGCACAGCTGTATTGAGCAGGGAAGCTTAGGAGGGTTCCCTAGCAGTTATCAAGGGAAAATTTGTCTTTCTAGGTATTTGCTTTTATACATAGCAGCACCTAACCCCGCTGCATGGTGTGCAGCTATGCACAAATGTGGTGCTTAAATACAAATAGAGTTAAACAGTTTAAACTCAAACTGTCCAATGAGAGAGCCCAATACTGAGCTCTTTTCCAACAATACCAAACTCAGATGGGTCCTGGGATGCACACTTCTGTCACAAGGGTGCAGGAGGGTCTTCCTAATGTAGGATGGTTGGTTTTAGTGCTCAGTAAATACCAAACAGTCTAGACTCAGCAGATATGAATCTAGCTTATGCTATGAGATAGTAGAGCCAAGTGCAGAAAAAACAGTCAGGCAGCAACAACAATGACAACAAATAATAGAATTCAAAAAGGAAACAATTCAAAAAGTGTAGTGCAAGCTTTAGATATACTTTTTTTGCAGTTCTCAGTGGATGCTTCAGATTTAATTTAGACTCTCTCCAGGTCTCAGGCTAAGTTGCCTAACTCAGAGCAGCTCTGCTGAACCTGAATTGGGTTAGGGAGAAACTCTGCTTCACATGAATGGGGAACATGGATGGGAAGCCTGTTCCAGTGAAGGGATAGTCTCTGGGATACATACCTGTCTGTCCAACATGCCCTATTTATATCACAGGCAAGGTATGAGTCTTTAGAATGGGTAATTCTGGTGCTATTTATTTTGCGGATATGCAGCAGTTCCATCAGGGTGGGGGTCTGATGATGCCTTGTATGCCAGGCACTGATCTCCTCTCAACAGCATGTAGGAGACAGAATACAGAAATAGGGCTTTGAAGTGGTCTGCATATGACATGTTACTTATGCCCTGTATTCTTTTAGTGAGGAACCTCTGTGGATGTTCCAATTGTTGGATGCGCCTCGTTAGATACATACTAAAGGGAGGATTGTACTCAATGATTAATTAGGTCTGGTGAATAATGATGTTTTCTATACCGAGCAAAGAAAAATATGATTAAACAGCTATAAATTGTGTTAAATATGATGTCAGCATGAGACACCCCTGACCTGTAGTGGAAAGATGTAATGGCACCAGCTTACAATGGGGGGGGAGGGGGGGTCATATCAGATCCAGACAATTTTAGATGCATCAGCCAAAACACTATTCTGTGTAAAATTATGGATCTGCTTTATCTTATTAATGATACGTTTCCTAAAGCCAGACTTGCCAGCATTTCTTTTACTTATTTTTACTTATTCATGTTTTCTCTTAGTTGCTGTGGCCATGGATGTAGTACATTTAGAGACTGGGATGTGTGTGGGGGGCTGAACCCCTCACTGTGGAGTGCAGGGGCTCAGTCTTCTTGAAAAAAAAAACATGTCTGGTTAGTTTACATTTTATTATAAAGTACAAGAAGATGTAGCAGGTGTCAGTAAGCTCATCCTAAGTGGATAATATACTACATACAGATGCACACTGTAGTTATAGCTTTGATATGTCAAATCAACACCAAATTACGGAAAGAGTCATAACACAGCTTTTCCATAATTATATCAGAGGACTGTTTCTGTTAGATGTGGAATAGTATGGGTATCTTAAAGGGATATCTTGCCTTTTGAATTTTGTGGCATTCTTTAAAGAGGTAATGGCAGCACTTGATTGAGGATCGACACTGAATATTACTTATCTTGAGCTTGCTACGGCACTTGATACTTTTCCATATTAGGATATAATTGACAAAATAAAAGGATTACGTGGCAATGCATACATAATTCAATGAGCAAAACACTGGTTAAGCAACAGAGCACAAGTCAAAGTGGGAGCTATGTTTGCATCCTGCCAGGGGTTACCCAGTGGTGCCCACAAGGCTCTGCACTGGGAGCACTTCTATTTAGACTGTTCCTTTTTGATAAAAAAAGTAGGAAATGGGCTGTGGATAATCAGATATGCCAATGCCTGCAAACTGGGGAACATAATCATTTCAATAAAAGATGCTGAGATTTTCTAAGATGGTCTAAAAAACAAATGCTGTGTGCTATAGTAATGATCTCGTCTTTAATATCAGTAAGTGTAGTATCACAAGGCTTAGCAAAAAGTACATACACTGATAAAACAAATCAAATCAAAACCAGTTGTATTTTGATTTGGTAGTTTTATTATGTGACTGAGTGCAGCTTTTATTTAAAATGCAGGCCTGCCTTACTAGGGGGAATTCAAAGTTTATATCTGAACTAAATGGTGTTGATTGTTCATCATAATCTTTCATTTCATAGTGTAATAGTGGCCTTGTATTTTTCTAGCTCTGGTGAAATCTTTTTTAAACACCTTTATTAAATTATCACTGAATACATAGGCACAAATACATTAACGGAAAAGAAAACAAAAGCCATATTAACATTTTTTTTTTTCATTTACATAGATTATACATGTATGTTTTCATTTGTTACAACTTTCATTTAGGATATTACATAAATTGATCGGTTCCTGCTGTCCCATAAACATTACTCCTCCTCCTGCATGTCACTTAGCATATATTTTCCCCACAAATTCCATTTATTTCTATATAATTTGACCCTTCCATTTTCTAAAGATCCAATTTCACACCAGGCAGAAGAGAAACAAATTAATCCTGACAATGAGGTAATGTTGAGAGCCAGGTGTGAGATTCAAGTTATTGAATCCAGCTGTCTTCATAATATTTTTTTTCCTGAAGGATCAAAGACATTTTTAATGCAGAACAGATTAAGGAAAAATAAAAAAAAGTTATCAAAAAAAAAAAAAAGACAGCAAGTAGAACAAAATTCTGCTTCTTATTTTTCTAGCAACAAAGCTCATAGTAAGACTCTATGGTGAAACCTATTCTAATGTTCCAAAGAGAAAATGCTTGAAAGACAGAAGAAAAACACAGGAGTTGACTAGAAAAATTAGGAGTACATTGGACTTGAACCAAAGTCTGGTGTTGGGAGATGGAGATGATCATGAATTAATGAATAAATTGGAGACTATAAAGCTCTAAAGAAATTGTGTTCATTATATACAGTGAAAGTATTTAATTGTGTTGTATAACAAACTGGATTTTGAGTGTCCATAAGTACAATTTTTTTTCATTTTTCAATTCACATTTTCAGTTACAGCCATCTGTACAGTTTGTCACAAACTTCCACTCATTCAAATTCTAAAAATTTCTGGAAAAATATCAGTTCCATCCTACATCCTGGTACAGTCCAAACCCCCAATCCTTACGCAAACCTTCCTGACCATGAGCCTCTCTCCTTAACCAATTCTTTATAGACTCTATCAGCAAACTGACCAACACAGGCCAAAATCCCACCCAAAATCTAGCCCACAACCTAATACCTCATACTATTAACAACAAAAATACTCTCACCTTAATCCATATCTCTACATCCTATATAAAATCTCTACTCCTCAAACTTAAACCGTGTGTCCCCTTGCAGACACCCCCCCACTTCATCAAGCTTGCTGCAATATCCATTGCCTATCCAGTCTCTATACTCATTAACCATTCTATAAAAGAAGCCACTGTACCCAAAATCTGGAAATCCTTTTACATTATTCACCTTCGCAAAGGAGGCAACTCTAATGATCCCACCGATTATCGACCAATTGCCATACCCTTCCCACTATCCAAAATACTAGAAAAGTGTATTCACAATCAAATCCTTAGTTACCTCCTAGAAAACAACCACCTCTCCCCTACTCATCATGGCTTCCAACCTCACCATAGCACCACTACAGCCCTGCCATCCTTCACCCATGCCATTGCCAAATCTAGGAACAGTAATAACTTAGTCTCATGTCTGTTCCTTGACTTATCTAAGGCATTTGACATGGTATCCCATTCCAAACTTCTGATCAAACTGGCTAACCTCAACCTATCCAGCTCAGCTCTCTCATGGATCTATAGTTACCTCACCAACTGACTTCAGTCAGTTAAATGGCAATCCTCCTGCTCTCCTTTCTTACCTATGCAAACTTGTGTACCCCAAGGTTCCATTCTTAGACCTCTCCTCTTTAACATATTTACCAATGACCTTCACTCCTCAACCTCCCACTCCAGCCTCATTCAGTATGCTGACGATTCTACCCTTATCACATCTGTTAACTCCATCACACTTCTCTAAACACACACACAGCAATCCTTCCATCTTGTAGAAAACTGGCTAAAAATCAATCAGCTTATCCTGAACCCCCAAAAAGCAAAGCTACTTCTCTATCTCCCAAAAAATAAGGACCACCTCAAGGCTAATTTCTCCATCTCCATCACACAAAATTACTTGGTATGACAATTGATGACCAATTAAATTTGACTTACACATTCACCATACAATAAAAAAAATAATCAAAAACTAGGCTTGTTATACCGCAACTCAAGATTCTTCTCTGCAGTATCTAGACAATCCCTTGCCCAAACCTACCTCCTCGCTAGCCTATTCTATGGTTCACCTGTCCTCAATAATCTTCAGTCCAGTTTCTCTCTAGACTTGAGCAGACCTACAACAAAATTGCCAAATTTGCAGCTAACTTCCCCAACTCAACCCACCATTGCCTAGCCCTCCATAAGCTTCAATGGCTTGAATTCTCCCATCACATAAAACTGTCCCAATTAAAGCTAACCCACAGTATACTTAACAAATCCACTTCCTGCCCCTCCCTCTCAAATATTTTCACACACTGTTCTCCTCCGTAGCACTGAGAAATTTCTTCTAGAAACTTTTACATCTAAACTGAACTTAGGAAATATCCTATATAAATCTTCCATCTCAAAAATCTGGAACAGCCGACCCTCTAACCTACAAAACATATCTCAAACAATAAATTTCAAAAAAGAACTAAAATTATTCATCCAAACTAATTGGATATGCACATGCCAGGATCCCACCTGATCATCCTACTCCTTCCCCATAAATAATGTATCATAATCATATTTAACTAACCTCTGAATGTCCTGTCAGGTTACTGCATAACCTTATGGCACTATGTATAACTACCATATATGACTAAACAAAATTTCCAATTTCTGTAAGGTAAATGCCTTTCAAACATAACATGTATATTTCTTTGTTTACATTTGAACTATGATATTTCTTATTATTGTATTAACATGCTGTTTACTTATTCTTGTATTACTATTTATGCATCTATTACTGGAGCTTTTCTCCTTGGGTCTCCACTGAAAATGGACTATAACTGCTCAGTTGGACCAACCTGGTTAACAAATGTGAAATATATATATATATATATATATATATATATATATATATATATATATATATATATATATATATATATATATATATATATATATATATAGAGGTCCCTATCAGAAGCTCAAGTTTAATTGTTGAGATGATATGATCGAGTTTCCGAAAAATCAAAGCTTTTCAATGGAGAGCACAATTTGGAGAATTTACCCTTTTCCCCACTGTAGTGTGATGTCAGAGTTGGCATACAGGGGGTGTGGGGGATGCAGACCCCCACAAGAGGGGTGCAGGTATTTTTTCCCCTCCTGCAAAAATGTAGAAAAAAAAGGTAGATTTTTGTTGTTTTTTGAAGTTCACGTTTTCAGAAATTCAATCATATTCCCTGGGATTCAAGAAGCTCGGTGCAGGACGGCTTTAGCCTTGTGCCAAGCATCCTCACTACAGGTGGAGCAGCAGCGCCATATGAATATGTTTGAGGGTGCACCAACGCACCCTTGATGTGCACAGGAAATGTGTGTGAGTGCCGAGGGCGTGTACAAGTGCTCTACGGAGGTGTAAACATGCCCCGACAGTTGCAAAACCTACTATGCCTACTAGTAGATCCCGCCCCTAATAGTAAGTCAGTAATTCAGTGTCCATGGATACCGAAATGTATGCTAAGCATACAAGAGTGTCCACGAACAGTGAAATAAAATTGAAGTAGTAAACACACAAGCATGTATTGGAATGTTGAGCTCTGTCCCTAGAACTTTCACTATTAGATTCCCCGTGTCCCTATTATACATTTGAATTCCTGCAATATTGAAGGTGTAAGCAAAGCGCAGCGTGTTTGCGCATCGCTGCCCTCTGCCGAGTGTAGCTTACACATCAAATTCATTCAAATAGAGAAAAACATGCGGAATCAACGTAAATGTCAATGGTGTAGTTTTTAGAGCATCCGCCTAACGAACAGGAATTCATGGTTCGAGCCCAACAATAGCACATATAATTTTCCATGTGGAATGAATGTCGTTTTGCTATAAAACTGACATAAGAGTATCGCATGAGATATTTAATTTAAATACCATTCAAGCAAAGTGGCAGTGTCATAATGAATAAGGCACTAGTAAGCAGGTGTAAGCACAAATAAGCAGCAGTAATCACATATAAGTACCAGTAAGCAAGTCCGAGTGCACTTGCGTGGGTCTAAGCAGTGCCCAGCATAGGAAATGTATATAAGTATGTACAGATGTATAATAAATATATATATATATATATATATATATATATATATATATATATATATATATATATATATATATATATACATATATATATATATACATATATATATATATATATATATATATATATATACATATATGTATATCTATCTATGAAGAAAGAATGACGTAACAATAAAGCATGCAAAAGGAATGAGAAGGGAATCAACAGCAACCCCAGTATTATATAGTGCTGTCAGCGTATGTCATATCAAGCTTGGCAGGCGTGAGCAAAGCACTGCTACTCACACCACAGGCAGGATATTACCAGTGGGAGTAACATTGTTGATCTGCTAAGTCTACTTTACACACAGAGTGTAGTCCCTGGTGGGACTACTCAAAAATTGGTAAACTATTTGGCTATCTGACCATTACACAAGCAAGGGCAGGTATGTTCAAGGACTAAATGGTGGGAGAGCCTGAGAATACATGGGTTGGGACAACATACGTGTAGGGCCCCTAATGCTCGGGAGAGGGCAATGTGTGGAGGTGTGTCATGGCTGCGATAACAAGTGGACAATGGCTGGTATGTATGTTGAACACAGGTGGAGTGGAGGAACTATGGGTTTGAAATTATGGAGCGAGGCGTGCCAGGGTTGGATGGGCTGGTTCTAACTGAAACGCCCCGTGGAGGTCAGTGAGTTTGTTATAAGTATATATGCATACACACATGCAGACATCAATATGTAGAAGTATATTCTCTGTTACACATTCATTCCATTTGCAGATATAAATAACATGAATGTGCCCTTATAAACCTCGACAGTAGATAGAATAATAGGTTGTGTATAAGAGGGAAGGGACGAAACTGCTAAAACGCAGAAGTGTGTACAATGTCCGAAGTCAGTGCTGTGCTGAAAAATATCAAATGTGAAGACTTTCCCACACATGGAATCATTTCTGTGATCTACCTGCTATGGCAATGTCAATTACTAAACTGGTCTATTTGTAAAAGAAATACGCTGAACACGTACATAATTAGGCTCTCGTGTAACATGTGCATTACCATATAATCATACTTATTAATTTATTGCAGTGTCATGTTAATGGGAGTAAGGATGGATGTAATGAAGTATAGAGTCTAATCTTGACATAAACACATGCGTGTCCCATGTGGGACAACCCAAAAATTGTGAATAGTATTATTTTAGCCGCTCATGTCACCAATGTATGTGGACTAAAACTTTGGGCGTTCTGAGGATACGTGGAGTGAGTCAACCGATGGGATAGGTCTATAGGAGTAGGGAGTGGCCAATGTGTAGTGGTGTGGATGCACTGCAAATCCAACTGGAGAATGGATGACTGCAGTGTTAGGGAGGTGTTGGGGTGTGTGTTCGGGGAACCAGGAGCCATGGATATATGGGTATATATGCAAATGAAGCAGCACAGCAATAGTGCATTGGTTAGAGCAACTGCCTAACAAACAGACATTCCCGTACCGAATCCCACTGCATCACATACCATTTACCATTGGTAATCTGCACATGATCATATTGCGACATCTGTCCGCTGTATAATCTGCAAAATAACAGTTAAAAGTTTACTGGTGTATAAACACCAGTGAGCATGTGTAAGTGCATTTGCACGGGGTATGCATTGCTTTACAGACACACACACACACACACACATATAAATATATATATATATATATATATATATATATATATATATATATATATACATATATATATATATATATATATATATATATATATATATATATATATATATATTTATATATATGTGTGTGTGTGTGTGTGTATGTGCGTGTGTGTGTGCGCGTAGATATACACAGATATACACTTATGATAGGAAACAGCACACAAGAATGACATATGTTCACAGGCTATGCCAATGGAAGTGAGGGGCCCAAGCAAGAAACATGAAACATGTAGCATGAGCTTCCACCCGCCCTCCCCCGGCAAACATGGGAAACATACACACAAACCCACAAACAATGTAAATAGTCCACTGCTCCCCAGACCACAGGCAGGATACAACCGAGGGGGTACACAGTGCACCCGTGAAATCTAATCTTGGAACACAGACAGGTGCGTCCGTTGCGGGACACCCCAAAAATTGCCAAAACCAAAAGAAGGTGATACACCGACCATTCTTGCTGTGGTGTATACATACCCGGAATAAAAGGGTGGGAAAGCCTGATGACCCATGGGTCGAGACAATTGTATGACATGGGTCCCGTGAAGTGGAGAGTGGGCAGTGTGTAGTAGTGTGTTCAGAACTGACCAGGACCCAGAGTAAGGAAGTGTGCTGTAGAGGAGGTGCAGGTGGGTGAACTATGGGTAGCTACTTATGGGTCTAGATGTGCAAGTGTTGGCTGATGTGGGCCTATATGGACAGCCCCAGGGAAGTAAGCAAATGTGTTCTTTGGGCAGAGGTGTTGCCCAACGAGCAGCCACACCCACTACGAGTCCCACTGCAGAAAAGTGTAATCTATATGGCAAGGAATGGAATAACCAGATGTAGATGCATATATGTAGAGGTATGTGTGTGTATATCTACCCATAGTGACATAGAGATAAGCCTCTCCCTCTCCATAGTACAAATGTATACATACAGAGACAGAATACATATACATACCCACATCTAAATATGTACATATGCAGACACCCATAGACCCATATGTTGTTAGATATATATATATATATATATATATATATATATATATATATATATATATATATATATATATATATATATATATATATACAGCAATATATAAATATATACATGTATGCATACATATACAGATATATCTGTATATAGTAATGTATATATATATATATATATATATATATATATATATATATATATATATATATATAAAACTGTAAATATACACATGTATATAGCTAGGATATGATACAGCAGTTATGAGTTACATATTTTCACAGGCCATGCATATGGGGGTGAGGGGTCCAATAAACAAACGTGTAACACGTAGCATTAACCCCCCCCCCAGCTAGGCCGGTGAGACATGCAGACACACAATATAAGTAAACACACCACTGCTTCCCAGACCACCGGCAAGATACTACCAGTGGGCAAGACCTGCCAGGTCTAATCTTGAAACATAGATATCGATGTCCCTTGTGGGACATCCAAAGATTAAGGATCATCGGAGGCAGTCCCAGTAATGATTCATCAAACCAGGCTGTAGATGTACATGGACCAGTAGGTTGTGCAAGCCTGATAACCCATGGGTCGACACAACGTAAATGTGTCCCGATACTGGGAGAGTGGGCAGTGTGTAGTGGTGGGAACTTTGGGTATGCAATCATGGGCCTAGACGTGCAGGTGTTGGCTGGCGCAGTCATAATAGGACTGCCCTGGGGATGTAAGTAATATTCCAAAATGGGCATAGCTGATGCCCATACCTCTCAACCCCTAAGAGCAAATCCACTGGACAGGACATAAACCATTGGGGGGACAAATAGGGACCATATCCCTGAACTGTCCCTGATTTTGACTCAATTTCTAACTCTGTCCCACTTAATCCCACCTAAAACCAGTGACTTTCAGAGGAAAGGTGGTGAATTACATGTAATAAATAATGACAACAATTAAGAGTTATAAACATCATTTACCTCAGAAAATGTGTACGAATTCATATGCTCTGAGTCTGTCAATGTGTCAGGTTAATAGTACCAATAGTTTAAATGTGTCCCTGATGTTATGACATGTCCCTGATTCAGTTGGTATTTTTCCCCAATCGTATGAGAGGTCTGATAGGGACAGAAAGCACATATTCCACTGACAACCTTCGAAAGATTATAGAATATTAGGTATGCAGTATCATGACTCAGCTGAAGGATGTGGGTTCCAAAAAACAATTACTTGTTTGTACTGAAGAGTGTCAGTTCCCATGTATTAGCCAGACAGGTGCAGATTGTAAGAGGAACACACCAATAATATAAATCAAACTGTGGACAGGCCGCAGATTCCGTACAGTCGAACGGCATGCTTTCGCCTAATGGGCAGCCATTCCCGATACTGTAGGCATGTAATCCAATGTAATAGGCATCACAAGGTAATATCGTAGTCCTCACTCCACCTAGGGGTGTGAGTGTCAAATGCAAACACCAAATGCAGTGCATTTGCAAGTGCGGGAGCAAGCGGGTGTAAGCCTGTTTGGTCACCGGTATGCGAGTATTACAGTGGTGAAGCAATGTAGAGGCTAACTGAGTGTAAGAAACTGTAACCGGAGCTTAGCATTGCTTAGCTCTGTGCAAACCCACGCACACCTGCTCACAACTGCTTTAATGTGCCTTAATCACTCTGTATCCAATGGCCTTGTTCTGCCCAGCAGCAAAATAAACGGCCTCTGCAAGGTTCGAATCCAGGACCCTGCACACACAGCTATTGTGATTTACCACTAAGCCATGGCAGATATACAGACATTGGATCTTATCACAAACATATCATCCAGCACAGTCATTCAACAGTATAGGAAATGTATTCCATCATGTAGATGTATGTGTGAGTGTTTATGTCCAGATATAGATACATACATATATATAGATATATCAAGAACATCCCATGTGACAACAGAACATTACAAAGGAATGAAAAGCGAAACACCAGCAATGCCTGTATTATGTAGTGGTGTTGTCCTATGTAATATCAAGACTCCCTCAGACAGACATGTGTCATTAATACACGCAAACATTTGTACATTGGCCAAATACATCACTCTGTGCATTTTATTTACATTAACACAACAGTTCCTGTCCAATCATTATGTGAGAACAGTACTCATGCAAGGTGCTGTGTGTGACATCATCATCATGATAAATGTAAATGGGGTAACCATAGAGGGACCGGTAGTGTTGTGTGTACAGTGGGGTCGTCTGCATCATGTGTACCTGGAACGTTTAGGAGTCATGTGCATACCAGGAGCATGTGCCTGAGACACAGGGGTGAGGACAACTGGAGTGTGTTGTGATGCATATTAAAAGGGTTACATGTGTCCAGTGGACATGTGTATGAAATGGACAGCTATGTATGGGGCAAATGTTGTTCTAGGAACCGATTGGCCTTTTGTTTCCATAGGGTGAGAGTGGGATGTGGGGGAAGGAGAGTAGGTATGCTTGTGGAGGATAGGTTGGGTAGGATGACAGACAAGACAGCATACAGGGTTGGTATATGACACATGTGGGGGGATACACTTCGGACGGGGAGGGGGGTTCGGCAGTCACAAACCCATGACCCCCCAGATGGAAACAGTGGGATGGAGGTCCCCAGCCATGGGCAGCCACCACTGCACCAAAACAGCTGCAAAGGTGGCAGTGCTGGGGGCTGTCTAGGAGGGGAAGGCTCACCCTGTAAATGTGACACTCTGCCCTTGAGCTGGCGTACCTGGCCTTGAAACCCCTTATTGAGCCCCCTACGCACCACGTCCGGGACTGTACAATAGCGGACATGTTCCTGTCTGGACCTGCTCCCAGGGGGGACAAGCCCCATCCTCAGTGGCAGTTCCACCAGAAGGTGGTGCAGAGCCAATAGAGGTGGAGGTCCAAGGCTGGGCCCCAGATGTGCTGGTGCCTGGTACCATGGCCAGCTGATGTGGGACAGGAGGGTTTTGCTGGGACCTCCAAACCCATACAGCCTATGGTGTTGCAGTTTGAACAGAGATATGGCTTAGTAATAGTCAACAGCATTCAGGATTACGTATAACAGCATGCATAGATATGACAATCAACCCAACACAACTGATGGTATGCATTTGTAGAGGGAGCAAAACACATGCATATATACTGTATGACATCTGTACAAAGTGTAGAAGACTTGTGACTGCAGCTATGAGCAGTGGCCCATTATTGGCATGTCACTGAGAACCCCAGACAGTGTCTGTCATACCACTGTTTCATGTGACATATGTCCAATCAGGGATGCGATGGCAGTAACTCATCACTATCACCATGTACTGACTGCAAGCTTCACACTATGCTCCTGCAGTTCACAGATGTGTGTTCAGTGAGTTACACAGGAAACAAATGGTTCCACACACTGATCAGTCCACAGATGGCCCTACAGATAGGGGTCCCTCACAAACAGAGCACTGTCTTGTCAGTTTTAAAACATGCAGAATATCCATTACAACACACAACTTTTTAAGCAGGCCGTAGTCTCAATGAAGCATAGCTACACTTACATGCTGTAGTCATGTCTGGCACATCACCCTTCTGTCTTTAGGCTATATCCCACTGTGTATGTTGTTTGAGGAACATCCAGATATCATCTGTGATGCCGTTTACCAAACACCAGATCCAGGTACCACTCACAGCGACTGTCATGGGCAAACACCAACATGATGTTCCTAGATATTGTACTGTGTTTCCATGTGATTGGCTATGGGAACATCATCACAGCTGTTCCACATGCAATCAGCTAGAGGAGGACTGCAATAGGTGCAGAGGCCATCACCTGATCATGACAATCACTTACAAAACACAAGCTGCTGCTGAGCAGGTGTACAACTCCACATCCACCAGAGAGTGTGTGGGAGGGACAGACAGAGGCAAAGTACATCAGAGAAGGGCTTGAAGACTAAAACATAAGCATTGTCTGTCACACACCTACCAGTACAGGGGTTCAAACCCCTGACTGACTAGTCATTACTATTACAAATGCATGCAGTTACTCCATGTGCCACAAAGCTGACATGTTGGTGTGCTGTAAGAACATATATGTGTGCTGGTGAGCGACATCTGCAACAGAGATATAGTAGACATACATTAGGTGTAGCACACATGGCTGTCCACATGAACAGATGTCATTGTCAACACAACCACACTGTCTAATGGACTCACATTGACACTCTTTGCCAGGCCCACAAATACACTTCCTAACTACTTAGTTTGCCACACTGCAGTAATGCACAGGTACTACATGCACCACAGGGGATATCCGGAGGTTCCATGGGCTAGGGCATGTGAACGTGTTTGACATCTGTCAGTATGCCAATAGGAGTTATACTGGGAGTGACTGTGGTTGGGAGCATCATACCCCACACGCAGACACAAGGTGCCAGTACTGACATGCATGTGTGCATTTCTTCATGGATGTGTAGTGGTTGGCTGTGCAAGATGGCTGTACAAGGCTGGGTGAGGGGTAATCCTTGGCATCATGCCACCCGACAATGGTGTGCAGTGTGATACAGGGGTGTAGTGTCTGCAATGTCCCACACAGATTGGTATTGTATGAACTGTCCTGGCATCCTGGTTACCATTGTTTATGGCCATAGCTTTGCAATGCATGCCATGTCTGTGTTTGATAGTCCTTGACATGGACATTGCCTGGGATGTGCACATCCCAAAATAATGTACAGTGACATGTACAAGTGTACCTGGTTTGGCTGGCACATGTTGTGTGCACAGAGTGTTATCCTCAGATATGCCAATACTGGCCTGGTGTGGCAGGACCTGTTTATAGACAGCAGGTTGACCCTGCACCTGCATTGATAGCATGATACAGGTATTCCCTGGTGTCAGTGGCATCGGTCCATACAGGGCACATGTGTAAGGTATTGTATGGCCTCTGTGGATCACATGTGATGACACCACATATGTTGCAGGCATCCAGTGGGGAACATAGTGAAGGCACATTTTCTGCAATTATGTGCCTATTGTACTGCTGTACAGGGTGCCATGCCATCTTCAGCCCACTGCAATCACACCATGCCTACTATCTGTCATCAATGTGCAGGGTACTAGCAACATAGTGGGATATTCTAGGCAAGTGTGTTTGCATATGACACATGGGTTCAGAACGCATTCTGGGTAATAGTAGGGTTGCATACTTTGTTCACCAAGCCTTTTGCCAGATGTAGGGGTATGGCTTGTCAACACAGTCCTTTGGCTGACTGACATCTGTACTCCTCGTGATGTAGACATTGTGACATATAATATGGACACCATATAGGAAAACTACAAAATCCACTCCCCAACATATCCAGTGGTTAGACACTCACAGCCACCTCCACACAGGCTCTGACTGTCAAACACACATGCACTACTGCCATGTCTTGGAATAGAACCCCTACCTAACTAGTGTATCACAGTTACTCAGTTACAGCAGTCCCAGAGGTGTAATAGTAGGTGGGTGACAACAGCAGGATTGCCAAAGGTGGTTATGTGAATTGTAAAGAGTGTGCATTCTCTAAAAAGTATTGTTCCTGTCTTAGGCAGACAGTGACACAGGCATACACACTTGGCCTTTCTTGGAATAGAAGCCCTACCTAACTAGTTTATCACACTATAGCAATACGCAGTTACAGCACGCGCTATGGAGAATACTGGGTTACAGCAGTCCCAGAGATGTATTTCTAGGTGGGTGACATCAGCAGGATTGCCAAAGGTGGTCATGTGAATTGTAAAGAGGTGTATTCGGAGGTGGGTGACAGCAGCAGGATTGCCAAAGAAGGGCATTCCAAGTGTACTGCGAGTTGTACATGTCTGTTACCTGAGTGTACCCGCTGCTTACTTTCACAAAAACACATTTACACCTGCTACACCTGCTTAAAAGTGTCTTATGTTGTCCTAATTGACAGTATCAACAAGGCTTGCAGGTCTTGAACCCTGGACCATGCACACTGAGGTCACTGGATGTACCACTAAGTCATCTGGGTTGTATACATATTGCATGGAGTCTATAATGCACATCTTACTACAGTTATTCCACTGGACTGAAAACAAATGGGACAGTCCCTTTGTGTACATATGTACAGTACCCTTAAATGTACTGTACTCTGTGAAACAACAAAGACAAGTCTACATCTGTACAACTGTCATAACTATATATATATATATATATATATATATATATATATATATATATATATATATATACACACACCTACGGGATGTGTATATACACACACACACACACACACACACACACACACACACACACATACATATACACATCTGAACACCCTTTGTGACACAGAAGGGTTCCAAAGGAACTGATGTGTACACAAACAGAGGCATCTCTTGTGTTATAACATTTAAATCATAAGCAGTTCACCAGAGAAGGGATGGTTGTTGTGTATATGGAGTATGGGGTGGGGAATGATGGCTAATGTAATCTACCCCGGGGATTGTGGCGTTAGGGTGGGGGAATGATGGGTATGGACCTACACCCCAGCGACCACTTCTATGTCACTGCTCGGCAGTGGCACAGGAAAATAACATACCCAACTGTAGTCTTGCTTGACTGTGTATTCTTTACCATTCCTAACTATGGAATACTTTGAAGACACCGGTCACCACAGATAGCTACCAAGGTGTGCTAAAAGACATTACACATGTGTATGCCTGGCTACAGGGTAGTCACACACAGAAACACGCACACACTTGCCAGTATTGTGCATACACATCTTGCCTATGTAAAGGTAACTAGTACAGTGGTTTGCAGTTGGGGTATGTGCAACAGAACACATACAATTACACTTACTCTGATTCCACTTCTGAGCTGGGTGACATCACAAGACCGATTACTTGCAGTAGGGAGGGGGAAGAGAGAGGTTTAGCAGCTGATAAGGATAAAGGCCAGTGCAAAAGGAGGTATCTCTTTGGAATGCAGCAAAACCTGCTGTCATGATGCAGACACAAATACACACACACAATCACTTGCTGACACACACACTCAGGCATTTGCTGAGACACCCACACTCAGCCATTTGCTGACACACACACTCAGGCATTTGCTGTCATACACACAAACACATGCGCACAGTTGCCAGTGGTGGGATCAGAACTCTGCCTATCTACAGATCACTATTACAGTACTATGCAGTTACAAGACATGCCACAGAGATTACACATTCCAAGGCAGCCAGACTGCCCTTCTAAGATTGAGGACAACAACAGGGAGACTGACAGTTACGAAGTACATAGCTGTAAACCTGTGTGTTTAAAGTAGGTGTCCATTACAACTTATATGCACAAACAAGACACATCATCTGCAGGTAGGCCTGAGAGGTATAGTTGTAGCACAACAGGAACCTGAACTGGAGTATGGCCATCTGTGGACTGGACAACTACTATCACTATACAGGGTTACAGTGGGCATGCTCATACACTTAGTAGCACAGGGCCATTTGGGATGCACTATGACTACAACTACACAAGGTTATACTGGGCATGCTCATGCACTTAGTAACAAAGGGCTTGTTGGATGCACTAGTAACAAAGGGCTTGTTGGATGCACTGTCTAAAATTACACAAGGTGGCAGTGGGTACACTCATACACTTAGCAGCACAGGGCTGTTTGGGATGCACTCTGATTCTAACCACTGACGACCACAGTGTGCATGCTCAAATGCTTACATGTACAGAACATGTTGTAATGGACTCCTATTGTAAACACACAGGTTTACAGCTAGGTACATCTTACCTGTCAGTATATATGCACATCATACTGGTTTACTACCCGATACCTGTATGTAGCCCGTAAATGCTATATCTGTGTCTGTGCTGTATGATACACATGCATACATGTACATGAAGTACTGACATATATATGTTAAGTATACACATTCATGCATGTGTGGACGTGGCAGACAATAGGTTACCTGGGTCACACAGGCGGATGCTACCTACAGCATATGTCACTCATCTTGCTGCCCTGAAAGACATACATTGATAGCAGGTTGTGGACAGTGGCATTATACGTGGAACAGTGGCATGTGCAAGCATAATGTGTGAGACACTTTTTGTAATGGTACTGAGGTGCAGGTGTCAAGATGACCTCTCCTGGCTGTGTTAGTAGTTGCCATTTTTAGCAGGACTGCTACCCTAAGTATATCTCAAATTGGTCATATACACAAGTTCTGCTGCTGTCCGTCACCTTACATGAGGCATTTGCTACCAAGCACATTAATGCCATGTGCAGTGATGTCATGGTACGAGTGGCAACTGCTAGACCAAAACAATGAGCCAATGTCCTGCTGTTATTATGAGGTTATCCAGTGTCTGTCATTCCAAGCTGTCATGACCGAATGACAAGCCTTCAACACAGAGCACATGCATCCATGTTTCACGTGTGTGTGGATAATACCTAGGTCGCATTTACCCATATAGCCGCATTCCAAGGCAAATGTCCTACATCCAGAAGTAACACCCTGACACCTACATGACAATTGCATTGGATGCTTATGCTAACCAGTGCTAGATGTGTGGCTTTAGTAATCCATTTGTTCAATGTAGAACCTACAATGGGGAATACTGACATCTGTGCAGTGAGGAACACCTGGCTGAAGGCTCTGTAGTGCACAATTGCACTACCACCATATAACTCAGATCCAGACATGTGGGCCATAACAGTGGTATGGACCATTCCAGGTGGTGGTGTACACATATTCATAAAGGCTACTTACATGTAAAGACCACTACTCTGACATAATGCATTACAGATGAGTGAGTTACAGGTGACAGTGGCAAATGCTGCAGTCTAGGCTGTATCCTCATATACATCCACCACCTTGTCCCCAGACTACCAACACACATCCATATGTGGTATGGCATAGTATGGTAGACCAGCAGATAACCCTCAATTGGTGGACTGTACCTAGGCTTACATCAACTGTGCAACGTACCCATGTACAGATACAGCTGCATAATCTGTTATGCAATGCAGTAATACCACTGTTTGTAACCAGCTCAGTTGTACACATACCAGGGTCCCTTGGATGTTGTCAGCATTAACACGGTCGACTGTTGCTGTACACCAGTAAACAACACCCTCATGGTTGGATATGACCTAACTGTACCTGCCCTGGATATGTACATCCCACACTCATACAACATAAATGACATTACCATAGCTTTCGTTATCCTTTCTACATACAGGTGGCTACAGTCATTAGACACATGCACATGGCAGATAGCATGCTAACAGTACATAAGGTTTGATATCTATGTTAGCAGAGGTAATATTCCCCTCTTTATTGGTCACCCATGACACCTATCATATCATACAACACCCCATGTGGCATGTATGTCTTTAGACATGTCCACCTAATGCAATGCCTACAAGCATACCCAAATAACAGGACCATAGGACCTACACAAGGCCTGTATTGACAGACTCAGGGAAATCCAGCTCTGCTCTGTATGTTCCTGAGTAGTCATAAGTGATATATTCATGACATGTACAGCCATGTGTGGCCACAGCTCCTACATATTCCCCATGTCAACAATTGCAAGCCATGCATGCTGTGTACTGTCTGGACATTAGCCTTAGTACCACAATAGCCAGTACATGCTGGGGTGAGATGTTTACAAGCCACAGACCTCACACATGCTTGAATGAGTGTACTGCCTAGCTCTAACAGAGCACATTGCTGACACTCTTCCAGTAAACATGAGGTGTGTGTGGCAAATACGATGTGCTCACTGTTGACCATTACAGTACCCTGGCTTCACCATGGCACTGTCAAGTAACAGTTTGTAGGAGCATGAAATGGAATAATGCTGTGTGTGTCTCGCTGATATGTGCTGTTGTAATATATGTACACTTGGCTACTCGGTGAAGGTGGTGGTGTCCTACCAGTACATGAATACAACATCCATTACGGTGTAATTCTCGGCTATGTTTTACACATGGCATGGGGAAGGTATGGAATGTATCCTCTTGACCTACTAGTGCACTTACTGATGTAGACAGCATATGCGTACATGTATTGATGTTTGTGTAGATTCCATGTGTGTGCAGTGTCTGATGTCTGAAGGTGACTGTTGCCTTAGTACATCATGCTGTTGCAATACAGCCTCAACATTGCCAACTGTATATGGTGATATGCTCTAAGTACAGTAAGCCATACATGAGGTATGGACAGATGTTTGGACATGACTACTAAGTGGTGAGGCTTCTTTGCAGATGAATGATTACTGAGGACAGCTCACTGGTGTGTTACAACCAGTCCTACAATAACCTGTGTAACTGCTAAGGTCAGGTTTTGTTAATTGAAGTGGAAAACAGACAATGTAGAATGCTGTAAGGGTGACACTGAAGGCAAACCTCATGACACCTGTAACAGTAATACCTCTCCTGTGCATATATTGTGCATATATCAGCACAGCTGGCAAAGGAAAGAGTCAGTAAGCATTGTACCAGATGCGATAGTGCTGTACTTCTGTAGTACCTATCATGAGATAGGCAGGTGTTTGATTCACAGTACTGGCACATGTGGGTGTTTGTGTCCATATATGTCACGTATGGTTGGGAATACATCTCATATGTTATCACTCTCCTGAACACTGTTGTTGACACCAGTACAGAGTGAAGTGTAGAAAGAAAGGCATTGGCAGGTAGTTAAACCTCACACATGTAAAGTGTCTGTATGTGTGTGACATAGGTGTATATCTTTGTGAATGCCACAGTGTTTGTGTGTGTGTGTGTGTGTGTGCGTGTGTGTGTGTGTGTGTGTGTGTGTGTGTGTGTGTGTGTGTGTGTGTGTGTGTGTGTATGGCTGTCCAGTCCCTGGAGTGAGGCTGTATTTTACCATAGTAAAATGTTAATGCCCCCTCCCCCCATCCACTCAATGCAATCTAGCATTCCTGTTGATATCTCAATCATTGACGGGCATTCTAACTGCCTGTTAACATGTACACCCTGGGGTGTGACCTGTTGTTACATAGCCTACTGATGGACCCCCCCTCCCTACATACACTCACTGCACTGTAGTATCCCTGTCAATGTCCTCTATCTTAGGCCATTCCAACTACCTGTACATGTGTAATCTCTGTGGCGCATCTTGTAATTGTGTAGTACTATAATGATGATATGCATGTAGGCAGGGGTTCTCATTCAAACACTGGCAACTGTGTGTGTGTGTGTGTGTGTGTGTGTGTGTGTGTGTGTGTGTGTGTGTGTGTGTGTGTGTGTCAGAGTGTGTGTTACTGTGTCTGTGAATCCCTCAGTGTGTGTGGGTGTGTCTGTGTTTGCATGCTGTCATGGCAGTGGGTATTACTGCTTCCCAATGAGAGGCCAATATTTCCGCTGGCCTTTACCCTTGTCATCCGACATACCACTCTTTTACCTCATTCGCGTTCCAAGTTACTATACCTGTGATGTCACCCACTATGGATGTGATGGCTCTGAACACAGTAGCTTACTACACAGCTATCATGCTCTTGGATCATTAGAACAGTAAACATAATTGAAACATGGGAGAATATAACTGTGATGTGGAAGCTACAAATTGCATGCAGGTATTGTCATACTGACCTGTGGGGTAGTCAACATGTACATATGGGACACTAACCGCAAACACCAACATCCCCCGGCACATGCAACTACACCTGAAAGAGGAAGGCAGAACGTCAAGATCAACATGCTGTTAGTATTGTTACACATGATACATACTGTCAAATGTACAAAATGCATTCTAAAACTGCAATACATGGTATGTCTGCTGTCTGTCAACACTACTCAACAATATTAATCTACAATTGTCTACCTAGTATGTTCACCCTGTGCATCAGACCATATGAACATGTCCCTGCACCGATGGTGTGGATGACAGGGATGCGGCACAGGCATCATCATATGCACAGGGTGATCATGTTTGCCAGAGGCCTAGGCTGCACCATTGGATGACATCATGTGTGTGTGTTAGGGCCTGTGATATCATTGGGCATGTGTGGATGTTATGCGTGTGTGTGTTGAGGTGCCCTACATTTGTTTCCACTGTGTGTGTATGCATGCACACAGGTCTGGCATGTGGCTGGCCTACACAGGGGTATTATTGACAGATGCAGACTGTACAAGACAGGTTTCACAGTTCATGGTGTCCGGCCATGGCCACGTGACCTGCGCCTGCCAGGGGTTGCACGGGCACTACCAGGCAGAGGTCCAGATTGGGTACTGTCTGATGACACATGTCCACTGGAATCATGTCCCTGTTGGGACCATCCAGGACCAAGTGCACGTGGCCTGCTGTGTCCTGGTGTGGACTGCACAGCACAAGCTGCACTGCTTCTGCTACCACCACTATGGGAGCAGGCATGTGCAGTAGCATGTTCAAGTAGACCTTCAACAGGTGATGTAGCTGACCTACATACATGTGCCTGACACCTCACTCCCACCAGATGTTCCAGCACAGACATTCCACGCTTGAGGATTGACATGCCACGGTCAAGGACTCCCACCATGTCACCCAATCATCTATCCAAAACATCTGCAAGATGATGGTGAGCATTTGCAAGTGCCTGGATGTTGTCAGTTAATGAATGGACAGCAGCCCTCTGAAGCCTCAGACCTTCTCTGTTGTGCCATTCAGCACATGCCTGTGCCTCCATTACAGCCCAAAACATATGTCTGGTGACTCCAGCTGATGTGCTTTGTCTCGCAGGGGCATGTTGGCCAGTGGTCCTCCTACGAGCAGTGCTGGGCACATGCCTGTGTGGGACATCACCAGTCAGTTGACTGGGGATCATGGTGTGCAGGCACAACTTCCATAGCCACCACACTTCCCTGTTCCATGCTACCACCTGCCAACTGTCCTTCCTCTATGGCCAGTGGTGATGGGGTATGTGCAGGCAGGGGAACTGTGTGCGAGGATGAGGGGGAGACAGGTGGAATGGCAACCAATGGCACTGATTCAGCCCCTGACAATCCTGCCTGTGCCTCAATCATACTATCATCATCACTGCTAGCGTCTGTGGGGACACTAACATCAGGTGAACGGCAGGAGGGCAATGCACCTACATCAACACCTGTGAGGGAAAGACAAGAACTGTACATTACAAGTTATACCAGACACAGACAGACAGAGACACACACAGACAGAGACACCCACAGACAGAGACACACACAGAGAGACACACACACAGAGACACACACAGACACACACAGACACACACACAGACACATACACACAGACACACACAGACAGACAGGCACACACACACACATACACACAAACACACACACGCACACACACACACACACACACACACACACACACACACACACACACACACACACACACACACACACACACTACATGCAGGTGATATGGCAGATGGCATTCAGCTAAGACAATTATAGTTTCAGCTTAGACAATTATAGTGGTAATCATACATCCCTGAGTTGCACACAACAGCATGCATGTGTTTTAGCAGGCGGTATGCACCTTACACAATTATAGTGGTGGTTAACATACATACCTGTATTGCACCATTTGTGTTAGTAGCCTATGCCCCATACCTGCAACACAATGCATACGCTTTGCACCATTGCACTGCACTGCCATGGTGTGTGCAACATACACCACATGTTAACAGACCATCGCTGACCTTTGTACATCTGCCACTGATGCTTTGTGTTGGCCACTGCCCCTATATGTGAGGACATGAGCAGTAGGGTATGTCGACTGCATACTATGTTTGCCTGAGCCCTAGCTTGCATATCTCCCCCAAAGCACTGCATGTCTGTTCCATATTATTCTGCCTACCCCTGAGCTGAGTCTAGACATTGTGCATGTGGCTGTACACACATGTTTGACATGGCTGTCCCTACTTTGCAATGGTGCCACAGACCAGCACAGGTTTGCTGTGTGGCGTATGACCTTGCCAATCACATGTAGAATGACATGTCTTCCGCTGATGTGTTGAATGACATGCATACATGTGTAACACAATGGTGTCCTTTCCAATCTACAGTACGGTAATGGTGTCCCAATGCAGGGACATGTTATACTAACATGGACCTTCAGCTGATGCAATGTTGTCTGTCCACCCTACAAATATGCAGGGACATACTGCACATTGAGCGGATGTGCATAACCATTGCAGGGAATCATGTGGCTTCACAATTGCTATACAGTGTGAGCTACTGACACAGTTCATAGCCATGACAATTTTCACATACAATACATATCTAATGTGGAATGTGACCCACGTCATTGATGTGTATACATAATAAACCCTAATGTGGAATGTGTGACACAGGAATCAGAAGGGTATACGGATGACACCCCTGCACATCTGCAGCCATATTACTGATGCCTGGCAACTATGCCCACACATGGCTAACTTAGCAGTACTTTATGTCCCACATGCCATCTGTGTACCTCACACATTAGGAGCAGGCATGACAGTGATGTCTGACACCAGCAAGGTGAATGTACTGTATCTGTGGCTTGATGTGGTTGTATGTGCATGTTGTGCAACACATGTATGTATTTGGATACTGTATAGGTGAATGCTTCCATGTCGTGACACACTCAAGATGTTCAAGACATGTTATGTGGTGGTTTCATGTTATGCCTTCACAAGCTGTGCACAGGCCTATATGATGTTTAGTGTTTCACATCTGCAATATCACCATTACACAAAGGCCATAGTTGTATTGTGTTGAGTCAATGTACGGCAGGGTGTACACACATGTACATCACATCTACTGTGTGTGTTGCTTCATGTCTCTGGCCATCCTCCATGGCCACGTGTACACATGTTATGTCCAATGGTTGTGAGAGCCATCTTATTTCACATGTCAGTGTTATTCCATATGACATATGCCCATAGATGTCATATGCTCCACTGAGGACAGGTTTACGCAGACAAAGGGTGGTATGTATGGGATGTGAGACATGTTTTGCAGGATAGTTGAGCAGTGTTGCAGTCAGCCAATACATGTCATGGACATGTCAGATAGCACATGACATTGTGTGACATTCATAGCAAGGGTATACTCCACAAGGGTGTATCCTGTGGGCCTGTCATATTCCAGCTCCAACACATTTAGAGTGTGTGCACACATATGCTCTCTGTACAGTATTGTTCATATTCCCAACATGTGTAATGCTGATATGTAGTACCTGTCCCTACAGTGGAACACATCTTCACCATTGTATTCACTGTTATCTACACATCTGGCAATGACAGTTTGGAAGGTTTAGTGTAGGTGTTTCATATAGTCTTCAATTGTTTTACATAAGTAAACAGTGTGATGCATTACCAGATCTGGACAGTGTCTATTAACAGGACCGCCATACATTATGTGTACATGTGTTATGGCAGATAGCATGCAATTAATATGTTCCATACATTATCAAGCCTGGTAAATAATAACAATCTCACCTGACACAGGCTGCTGTCACTGCAAAATGCCAGAGGTACCTAAACAGGAGTGTCACAGCAGTAACATCATTATCCACACCTGTGTGATAGCTACAGGGAGCAATGTCCATGTTAGCACATAAGCCAGTACAATACACTATACTATGGAGTATGCACATCTGTGCATACATAGAGTAGCAGACTATAGTATGTGGCATGTGTGCATACATACCTTGCATATGATGTTACATTACATATTGTACAGTAACACATGTAACTATGTGAAATATAGTTGTGTTTTATGTGCAGTAGTTACTTACCAGGCAACTCCAGGCTCGGTGGTTGTGAGACATCCACCTCCACAATACCAGCTAAAGCTTGTGGATGGAGATCTGCAGGTGTCCCCAGGTTGGCCAGTAGCTCCTCGGTACATGTGAGTGGGGGCTGGGTGAGTGGCCCCCCACCTGTTGCACCTTGTTCCCTGGCGATTGCATTAGCACGCTGTTTTGCCCATCTTATGAGGTCAGTGCAGTGTTGGCGCACCTGCTGATAGGTGCGATTGTGACAGCCAACATCATTTACCCTCCTGCAGAGTTCCTCCCACAGGGCATCCCACTGCTGTGCATCCTGTGGCACATGGCTGAAGAGAGTTGTGTGGTTGTCGAGCAGGTATGGGAGGGGGACCTCATCCTCCAAGTGGCTGTATGCCGGCAGTCTGCTACGTGGCATACCTGGAAGACATAATGATTGAGACAGGTCACAGTAACTCACAGCGAAGTACAGCAGTACTGCTGAACAGACATGTGTATCACATTTATTAAGATTACAAATATGTCTTTGCAAATCTACATGACACTAACACAACTGACATGTATAAGTCACACATATTTGACACCTACTGGTGATGTGATGTTATCGCCATATATATGTGTGTCATGTGATGACATTGCTCATACACCATGTGGGTGATGTCTTGACGTGGGCATATCTGTTTGCCTGTACTGGTGTCTTTACCTATCAGCACATGCCTGGATGTGTTCACATTAATGCAATCGACCTTAATGCTGTGTACATGTCACATATATAGTCATACATAGCCGTTAGGGACATGACCTGTGACTCTGGTGACTTGCAAGCATGTATGTGTTTTGCCATATACATCTACATGGCACTGTACAACTGTGTAGCATCCTGCCATGTATTGCCTGTGTTGCACATGTGTAACACATGGGACAATAGCTAGCCTGATGGTATTTGCAGGGTTGGATATCAACTATAGCATGTATGGTCAAAGTGATCTAGTAGGCTATATGTCCTGGGCCATTTATGAGCCTAGGCCAACAGGTTACCTAGCTGTAGGCAACAGACAGGTAAGTTTCAGTGGCCAGTTCAAGCAGTGCCACAGAACTGATCGACTTGGTTACTGATATATTTGGCATGCGGTCATCACACCATGTCACAGAGAGGGGCGATGTGCAGCTTCGCCGGACAGGGATGTATAGTATGGCAAGAGTATGTGAAGTGTATGGGACAGAGATCTGTCAGGCATGTTGTGATCATTGTACTAGAAAGGTGGATGTCCATGACGTATGTGTTTATTTGGGATCAGGATGTGTTAAGTGTAGCATATCCAACACCTCTGGGTTGGACATGGCTTTATTCAGGGTAGGCTGCATGCTAAATAGTGCAGCTAGGGATTGGGAAGGGCAGTGAAGGCCATCTACACATGGGCAATAACCCTTAAAGGAAATATGTGATCTATTATGGGTCACATGGGTGTTGAGTATGGCTGAACAATTATCTCTATATTCCTGGATGGCACCCTGTCTTGATTAGGTGTGCCACATACGAATACCTGTCTGGTGTGGTGAAGTAACTATCAAAGGAAAGTACTGTCCAGCTGCATCCCATACACACAGTTGCCATTATGTTGACCGCTGCCTAGGTGGTAGTTAATGAGTACAGGGTTTGTAACATAGGGGATGCAATACTTAGCTGTCAGATTGTGGCCATACATCACACACCACACATCTGACACACTAAGGCCCTTCTGTATGTTTAATACAGCACACATTGAGTTGACTATTGCTCCTAGTACACAGTCATTTGCAAACATCAGTAGGCTGATGCCTTCTGTGTTAGTCTGTGTGGTATAGATAACAAAGAGGGGGAGTACCAGGAATGACCCCTGTATTACTGTGGCTGGCACTGGTTTCATGTGCGTGTATTAGTCAGACACCTTCTGTAGTGTTGGTTCTGCCAGCAGTCCAATTGCCAACCACTCCTGTGACATAGGAATATACACCTAGTTTACTGAGTGTAGCTGGAAGACAGTATGGGTGATGGTGTCCTACGACCTGGCAAGGTCATGATATGCAGTGTGAATCAACCCTACCATCATCTATGTCTGTACTGAGTACATCAAATACGTTGGTCATGGTTCATGGCCGTACAGACCAGACTCAGCAGGGTAGTTGTGCACTATGTTCCATTATCAATGGTGTCTTCTCCTTTGTGGGGTGTGATAACTGTTGCTGTGCACCATTTGGTGTGTACACAGCCTGACATGGAGCTATGACTAGACATGATGTGTATGTGGATAGCTGACTGTTCTTACATTTGTGTAGGATACACCCTAGGATGTTGACAGGTCCCATGAAAGCTGTATGTATGGCTTTAGAGAGTGCAGCTTGTACCTGCATAGTCGTTAGTACAGGGGCCCTGTAGTGTACATGGATATATTACTACGTGTACCTGTTGGGGTGGAGGTGGGAGTGGGTTTAGGTTCTCCAAGACCCTATTTGGATGAACGGGTGCTGTTTCCGTAGGTGCAGTACTTCCCATGCTATAGTGCTGTGCAGAACGGCAGGTCTTGTCGTTGCCATCACGATAAAAGACACAGCTATGGGATGCTCTGTGCTTGGCCTCATAATATGTGGCTGATTAGTTTCACAGTAGCTTTGTGTGGTTATATATGGTGTATCTGCATCTTACTGAGGCTGACCAGGGATCACCTACACTCATGTGTGTTCACTCTTGCAACAGTTACTACCTTCTGTGGTACAGTTTAAAGCATGGTACTACCAGTTTGCCTTCTTGTTTGTGTTGGGTTGAATCCTGTTTCTGTTTCAATGGCACAATCACTGCACATATGTGACTGCTTAAGGTTCATTTGTGTAGGATTCAGCATTTGCACATGCATTGTCCATCTGCATGGGTGCCATGACAGTCACCACTCTGCTCTTAGGAAAGATAACATTGGCATTGGAGACTAGTTATGTGTAGCATACTGTTAGCCCTGCTTCCCTGTTTGTGTGACTACTGTGATCCAGGTCAGTGGGGTCGATGGAATCCAACATGCATTGAGCACATGTGTTGGTACATGAGAAGTCTTCCCAATTCAGAATGGAATAGTTGAGAGTAGCCATTATTATGGTTCTGTCTCAGACCTAATCTTCCCCATTACAGCACATTATGACAGTTGGGAAGTCTGCGGCCTGGTGGATGATCTGTCTCAAGGGTATTTTGAATTCCACTTTGGCACAAAGGTAGTTGCTCAGCATAATGCATCTGAAGTTATGCAAGTGCAACTAGCGTGGGGGTGTACATATCCTTCAGGAATATGGACACACCTGCGGCCCATGTGTTCCAATAAAGGATAATGGGCAAGAGGTGAGGTATGTATTATAACATGGTCATGCAGGTGTGCTCTCCGGAGCATTGAAACATGTTTCAGCCACTGCACAGATATGTTCTCCATGTTAGGGACTGACATATGTGTATCCGTATAGTGTTTCTGACATGAATCATTGTGTAGCAAGACCCGCAGTTTATTGCTTGACTGTCCCTGTAACAGCAGTGGACCTTCACTTGAACTGTGCATGCTGAAGGCACTATAGGGGAAGCATGAGCCCTAGGCAGTATCCAGATTCCCAGGGGTGACAGGTGCAGGCCCTGTCTGGCAAAGCATCATGGTCTGTCAACCATGTCATCCCAGGATGAAAGATACTGGATACCCTTTGACTTGCACCACTACACTAGACAATTGTGGAATACAATCCTTTTGTCCCTGTACTGCAGTATCATTCTGGCCAATGGCAGAATGCTACCCAGGTCTTGGGACATACCTGCATGGGCTACAAGACTCAACAGTTCCTACATGTGTTTCCATGCAGTCCAGGCTACTGCATCACAGGTCCTGCACAACAACATGGAATATGCCAGAGCCATGTGTATAGTTCAAAAGGTGGTCTGAGTGTATGGGTATGTGGCTAATCATGGCAGACAAGCAGCTAACAGTATGTATGCCCTCATATAGATTGGTGTGTAACATAGTGCTAGAGTTTGCATTCACAAATGAGTACTGTTGGGCATGTTTCTGGTCACGTGTTCTGAGGTGTGGCACAGTTATGCAAACTATGTCATACAGTTTGTGTATTTCGGTGTCTGACTCTTCCTGCTTGGTGGATCACTTGTTTGGCCAGCTACTTATATGCGTCTGTGAATGTGAGTGATTTCTGGTAGCGTGTGTGGGTGCCCTTAATGTGTTCTGGTAAGAGTATGTGTTGGTTGTGTTGATGAGCTGCATGTGTTAACCTACACCTCATGACTGTCCAGTCCAGTCATGGCTGTAGACTGGGCTGCCTTCCAGCTTACCCCTGTAGCTGCATCCAAAACAATGTGTGGGGCATGGTGTTAGGTGGGTTTGGCAGTGTACATGGCATAGAGATTACATTCCCCCAGGATGGCCACATACACAAAGCTGACATTAGTAAACACCAGTAGCTGACTAGTGGACATGTCTGTATGAGCATTCAGTACTACAAGTACCAAGTACTGTATTTCATTTACATATTGCTTATGAAGATGTTTTAGACAGTGATGCTCACATGTAAATATTTGTGTTATGGACGTGACAACACTGGCTATTACAGAAACATTGTAGCTACCTTTAGCAGCAATCCTCCTCTGAGGAGCACATCACATCCTGTTAGTTGATTACAGATGATGCAAGTGTCTACAGGTCTGTTTCCTTCTCTGGGTATATACTCACATATTCACCAGGACCATGAGCTCTGTTGGGCACAGACACCCACTCTCCAAATAGAGTCATGTATCAATAGACTCTGCTGCCACTATCAACATGATCAGGATATAATCAGACAGTATGGGCCATCACCTATGAAGCGGCTATTACACATGGACAGCTGTCTCCTACATATTATACTCCTACTGCAGATGTTACACTGGAGTTAAAGATGATATGCAACCTGTTTCATTACCAGTGCTGTGTACTACCTTACATACAGTATGAGCAATCGGCTGTTAGGCTGGCAATAAGAGGTTGGGCTACAGAAACCTGGTAGTTCAACCAGTGTGTCTTATTCTCAATATCCACTCTATGTAGATGTGCACATAGCCATTTGGCCCAGCCCTGTAACAAGGGGTCACTACACATTTGCATAACATGTACACATGCACAGCTGTTATTACTTGCAAACGATACTAGAGAGGTCCAGCCCTGTAATAAGGGTCACTACACATTTGCATAACATGTACACATGCACAGCTGTTACAGCTTGCAAACGATACTAGAGAGGTGGATATTACATGTGTTATGTGCATGGATATTCACCTGGCTCTTCCAATTATCTTTGCTATCATGCTGCTAAACTGTCAGATGAATACAAATGATATGTATCCTGTCATTAAGTATTGTAATTGCCAATAGACATAACTACTGTTTGCATAACATAACAGAACTGCTATGTAGAAAATAATACAGATCTGCCTAGAATACCATACATTACACAGTTATTGGCACAATATCCCACAATGCACACCATATTTGCAAGGTAAGCCCACCTTTAACATGTTCATCTTACTTATACACCCATACATACGTCGACTGTTACAGTATATCGACATATACTATCCCCTGTTATAGCACATACTTGTTGGACCAATCCTGCCATTGACAGTGGCTGGAAGCGAATTGGTAGGTTCCAAGCCCATATCATCCTTTGTGGTATATGCGGAGTTTGTCGTGTAACCTACAGCAGTACACACATAGAATACTACAAGCATTACTACTACTCAACAATACATTGCTACAAGATAGCTATTTCTGCTATATGCATTGATTACACTGTAATTCTTACAGTACAGGTACTATATACACAGACATACTACATGTTATACATACCTTGTTAGTAATCGGAGGTGTTATTGACTGGTATGTTGTTGTTGTGTCTTTCGGCTTTTCCCGGTTAGGGGTCACCACAGCGGAACTCCGGTCCGCTAATGATTGGCAGTTGATTTTTAAGTGCCGAGTTGCCAGCCCTGACGCACAACCTTCAACAAAGGTATGCCTATTCACGCATGTCTCCACGCAGAAGACGCTCTAGCTTATTGACTAGTATAATACTTGTTTTCACTTCATCTTTCAGTATTTTGCGCTGTCCTTCAGGTAGATACAGATGGTTTGAATGTGTGACAAGGCAACCTTTTATAGTTACAGATCAGTAACATGTGCTATCCCGATGACCAATTGGTGTTCCTAAGTAGCTAATTACATGCACATCAGCTGCGCTGCTACTGCCTTAGCCAATACCATGGCTACAGTGGAGTATAACTGAGTATTCCACTTGGGCGTTGTCCCTTTGCCTTACTTGTGAGGAAGACAGCGTGGAAGTGTTGTTTGGAATATATTGCAACAGCTGTATGGAGATGAACAGTAATATATTGTGTGTAATGCCTAGAGGATTTGGTCTAAATGTGAGTACTGCTGTTATATTTCAGAACATTGCTACTTGTGCAGGGTTTGTCTGTACCTAATACTTCTGCATATGTTTCAGTCTGGCCAGGTTGTTTGATCAGCTCAAGGCTGCATAGCTATACATATAATGTTAGGGGGTTTACAGTGTGCTTACCAGACATATTTAGTTTGGTGTTACTGTGTATCATACTGTGCTGACAATCAGTACTCGGTAACACTTACTGGTGTATGAACCTTTCAACCCTCTGAAATGGGATTAGTTCATACAAACCCTGTTACATCAGCAGCTGTTCAACTGTATAATGCCAACTATTTCACATAGGGCCATGTTAGTATGTCTGTGTCCAGGTATGTTAAGGTTTCAGCAGATGTTGTACAGTAGTTGAATAATTGGTTATGGTATGACAGTATGTATTTATGTAATTATTTTGGTTGTGGAGTAGATGTTGGTGGGTGTACATAGCACATGCAGGTGTGTAGGAACCCCTTTTATACAACGTCTATATGTGTGTGGGTGTTCTTTCCCTATGTGAACACCTATCCCTTAGTGGACTAATACTATGGCAATTGCAGGCTGATTCATTAAGGCACTATTAAATGCTTCCTGTATAGCATGCAGGTACTGTTAGTCCTTGAATCCTTTTGGCAATACATCAGAATGTAATAAAGTTTTGCAAAATGAAAGCTGTCTGTGTATTTCTGTCATGGATATTTGCAGTCATTGCAGTTGTGTTGGTGACTGTGTCCATAGAACATATTTGTAATAGTGTATTGGCATATAATCTCCGTATGTTATGTTCATATTGTTTGGTGGGAGGGGGCAGAATGTGTGATTGCTATGGTCCATGTTATACTCAGATATGACCACTTCGGATGCTGTCTACAGACATGTATGTATGTGTATGTATATATATATATATATATATATATATATATATATATATATATATATATATATATATATGTATATAGGTTCATAGGTTCATAGGTTGGTACTAGGCTATCGGCCCAAGGGCCTACGTAAGCCTAGCCAACAAGGTTCTATGGCTTACGCCACCCAAGAAAGTTATTTTCCTGTGCCACTGTTGAGCAGAGACACAGAAGTGATCCCCGGGGTGTATTTCCTATTTCCCATCCACTCATCAAGATTTTTCTCGAAGAGTGCTAATGAAGAACTTTGCTTTACATAGATGGGTAGCTTGTTCCAGAGTATAGAAGTCTCTGGGACAGGAATCTATCCCTCCAGAAATATATATATATATATATATATATATATATATATATATATATATATATATATATATATATACGTGCGTGTGTGTGTGTGTGTGTGTGTGTGTGTGTGTGTGTGTGTGTGTGTGTATGTATATAGATATATATATTATTGCATATGTTTATCTGTACCTCCATAGATGTGTAGATGTTTTTAACCTATCTATATATCTACATATATATGTAGACCTGTATATATATCGACATGTCTCTATGTATCTCTCTCTCTTTATATATATATATATATATATATATATATATATATATATATATATATATATAGTTATATATGAGCATACACCTTTAATTGGGTACATGGCGGGTTATCCTATTTCAACACATTCCTCCCATTTGTGTTTTAACCTGTCTGCATACACAACTGGGATAGGTACATCCCAGGTAGCTTAGTGTTAGGTTACTCTGAGGATGGAGTACATGGTTGTGGGTTCTACTCCTCAGAGTAGGCACTGGTAGGGAAAGTGTGAATAATGCACATTTACGCGGTTGTAAGCAGGTTTGCCCATGGTCTGTGTGACGTTAAGCAAAGGTTAAACCTGTGAAGCGCTTCTCCATTTACCGTGTTTCAGCACTGCTTACCATCGTGGAAACCTGCTTACAACTGCTTAAGAGTGCTTTAATCCACCTGCATCCAATAGCCCTTATTCGGGCCCTCAAAATAACCTAACAGCCCTTGCAGGTCTTGAACCAGGGACCATGAACACCACAGTCACTGACAGTACCACTAAGGCATCTGAGATATGTACAAATGTTATGGTGTTTAGAATATACATTGTACTATAGAAATTCCTCACTACTGAAAACAAATGTGGCAGTCAGTTGGTTTACATATATCTGATACATGTTAATGTTCATATGTTTGTGAAATTAGGTGTTGCAATGTGACATGACAGGGTGTATTATGAATGAGAAAGGTTCATGCTTTGTGTCCTTTTTATGTTGTCCCCATACTCCATGTATACCCATCCAGTTCACTTATTGGACATCCGACCCAGGCCCTCCTTGATGCATGATTGCATTACCCATCCTTCCTCCCCCACCCCAATCTTCACATACACAACAACCACCCCTTCTATGCTGAATTAGGTTAATATTAAGTGTTATAATACCAGAGCTGCATGTGTTTTGTGTACACTCCAATTCCTTCGGAGTGCGTCTGTGTCACGAAGTGTGTTCATAACTGTTCATATATATGGCTATTGAGTTTGAAAAAATACTTGGTGTCAGAACCCCAAGTATGCAAAGACTCATGGACCTTCCTAGAGAATATTAACAACTTGGAATTTAACCCCAATCACAATTTCTTAACTATCGATGTTAAGGACTTGTATACATCTATTCCACATTTAGAGGGCATAGAATGGGTGAGTCTTTTGCTTAAATCTAAGAAAGCTCCTTCACACGAAATTACTTTAGTGGAGTCTTTATTAGACATCATTCTTACTAATAATTACTTTTTATTCGACAAGGGTTTTTATTTACAGAAATGAGGGGTCGCTATGGGGTCACCCTGTGGTGCCAGCTTTGCTAACTTGGTGATGGCGTACTGGAAAAGAACCTTTGTTCTTAAAGCTGAACACTTCAGGGTGAACCTCATTTATTACACCCGTTTCTTGGATGACATCTTCATGTTATTCAATGGAGATGGCATTCAGGCTAAGCTTTTTATTTCATTTCTGAACTCCACAACTGATTTCCTTGTATATTTACATCAACATTTCACACAGCCACGATTGACTATTTAGATGTGAAACGTTCAAAAGACAAAGTTAACAGGGGGTATGTATCACAGATGTTCAGAAAACCCATGTACTGTAACTCATTCCTACACTTTTCCAGCTGCCACCCGTTCCACCAGAAGCGGTCCATTATAAAAGGCCAATTGATAAGGGCAGCTAGAATGACCACACTTGAGCTCGATTTCCATCGAGAGTGTGATTTACTTAGGATGATGTTTGAAAAGCGTGGGTATCCTAGCAACCTTACTGGAACTTTAGTCAGTGAAGTTTCTGACAAAAGAAGACTTGGATTTGTCTCTCCCATCCTTGGGCTAAATAGTTTAGAACAGGACAGTCTTGTTCCTCACATGGTAGATTGTCAAAACAGTGTATTTGTCCCAACACAAATTCCATCACAAACTTTAGCCCCTAACTTCAAAGGTGGATTTATCACTACCTTCAGTAATGATAGTGGCCAAGTCAAACGTATTTTATGTAAAAACTGGCAGTTTATCTTGAGTGATATTTCACTAACTAGGTCCAGTTCCAAATATCGTATTTCGTAGAGGCCACAACCTTAAAAACTTACTTGAATGTGGGGGGCAACAACTTAAAACACATAGGTATGCTGGAATGAATTTGTGTGAATCTTGTTGGATGTGTAGATTCATGGAAGTGGGCAATACATTTTGTATAGGTGACAACAAGTATGAGATTAAATTTAAACTCAACTGTAATTCTAGACTAGTAGTCTACATAATAAGATATGTCTGCTGTCCCGCATTCTACGTGGGGAAGACTGAACGTAGACTGCAGGACAGGGTTTATGAACACACCTATGCTATTTCAGTCAATAAAATTGACAACCCACTAGGAAGACATAGCAAATAATGTGGGCCACAAATTTACCTTTAAAGCTATAGATCAAGTTCAAGCTAATTTGAGAGGTGGCCCACTGAACTTACTTTTAGAGGAACATGAGCTTGAATGGCAAATCCACTTTGAATGCATTTGTTGTACCAGGTTTAAATGATGCTTGTAACATTGCCTGTCTTCTGAAACTAAGAAGTTTGAGACGGTAACTGGTATTCTGCTTGAATATAATCCCATTCATTTTAGCTCTATAATATTTTAGAGAGATATGCAAAAACGTACCACGGAGCCCTTGTACCAGCAACAACAAGTAGGTAGTCTTAACGAATTTATTTATCACAAACGTTTTCACCGCACAAAGGTGCAGCTTCCTCAGAGAAAACAAATTAACAATGAGGTAAAAGTGCATGCCCCTTTTATACAAAGCAAAAGGGAATGACAACATGATAAGGTGAAACTCATTGTAGTAATTGGTAAACAAGTAGAAGCCTTCACAAGAACAACTTGTTCCTCAAAGAGAAAATGCAAACATTAATTCATGTTAATAATAAGCATTTCAAAGTGTGGAATGTTACCAAAGAAATAAACATAAAATTTAAAATGACATATTTAAAATTCTTAAAATATGTGGAAAAAATCATAACATTAAAGTAAAAATTCAACATAAAAAGTCATTCAAATAGCAACTCATAAAAAAGTAAGTATAATATGCAGTAATGGATTAAATCTTAGTAAAAAAGTAATGGTAATCCATTATAAGTATGAACCATAATGAGCAACTGTGTACCTTAAAGATATTATTGTATAAACAACAATAATAACTAAAATCTAGGCAATATTTAACATGAGAGGTGCTACAACAAAAAGTCTTTATGTATGCATAAGAAAGTAAGAAATATCTACAAAGGGTTTGTTGTTGCTGGTACAAGGGCTCCGTGGTACGTTTTTGGATTCCAGTTGTTCTTGTCTTTTGCATTTGCCCATTTTAGAGAGATATACCCGGTTGATTATTGCGTAATTTTGAAGTTTAGTCTAACTTTGTTTATTGTTTGAGTCTAACAGTTTAATGCCTTCTGTATAACTATTTATAACAGTTTTGATGACACTTTTAATCTAACAAACTTGCAGCTTTTGTATTTAGGTTTTATGAACACGTGTTTTTTTAGCAAATGTTTCTTTAAGAACTTGACTTACTGGAGGTGTGGTTATCACATGACATGTCTCAATTACTTATAAACTACTGTTTGAAACTGTGTATCTTTTTTGACGAAGTTGCCACATTACAAGCAACGAAAAGTGCTTCAATAAATTGTTTTATTTCACATTTTTTGGATTCCTGATACTTCCTGTGGTGGGTCTTGGTGCTGCTGACTTGGTTTTTGTGTTTCAGTAGTTTGTTGGCTTCCTTTCCCTGGTTTACCTATATGTGCAGACATCACTGACATGCATATATATATATATATATATATATATATATATATATATATATATATATATATATATATATATATATATATATATGGGGTCTACTTGAAAAGAGAAGATCGACAACTGAGATGACCGATAGTTTAAAGCCCGATGCTGAGAACACCGACATGTTAAGGTAAGTGAGCAATAGTGACAGAGTTTAGGGTTAGGGGCGGGTTAAGTGAGTTAGGGTTAGGGTGCAGGTAAGGTAAGTGTGCGATAGTGACAGACTTTAGGGTTAGGGGCAGGTTATGTGAGTTACAGTTAGCACGGGTTAGGTGAGTGTGTGATAGTGACGGACCTTAGGGTTAGGGTTTGGGTTAAGGTTAGTGCATAGATAGTTGTGTATGTAAGGTTTAATGTAGGTTTGTAAGGTTTTTGGTGTGCTTGTGTTGTGTGTGTGTTTTTCAGAAAAGGTATTTGTTTTGTTTTGTTGATTGTGGGGATTGTGGTTTGTCAGGCATGTGACGTTTCGTGCTTTTAAACTGTCGGTCATCTCAGTTGTCGATCTTTCGGTGTTCTCGTCGTTGGTGTTTTAGCGTGTCGGTGTTTTGAAGTAGACCCATATCTATATATATATATATATATATATATATATATATATATATATATATATATATATATTTTTGTTTTTTTTCGTATTAGTTTGTAACAGTAATACATATGTAGACTGGAATGTGTTGGTTCACAAACTACAGTACATTACAATGTACTGCACATATGTACACAAAGTGACTGTCCCATTTGTGATCATTACAGTGAAATGCATATGGTATAAGGTGTAGTCTCAAGACCATGAAACATGTATACACCTCAGATGGCTTAGTAAGTAAGTCCCGTGACTATAGTGTGCATGGTCCAGGGTTCGACACCTGCGATGCTTTACAAATGTTTTTTACTGCAGAATAAGGCTCATTTAAGCAGTTGTAAGCATGTTTAAAAGTGTTTGTGTATCATTATAGCAGTGGTTAAACACAGTTAAACAAACTTTGTAAAGTATAACCTGTGTGCGCAAACACGGCCACATCCGCTAACTACTCAGGATATATACATGTCAGTGAAGTAACATCTCACTATGTGCTGACATAACATTACATCCTCTGTTGACTGCACTCTCCAGCACACATGGGTTTATATGGGTGTTTCGAATGTTTATTGTACAGACGATTACTACCTATATATGCAAGCTGTGGTTAAGGTATACTTTTGCACATGATAAACATCTCTGCCTTTATCGGGATTGTAACCTCGAATGCACAGATACTTTGCAGATGCTGTAACCATTACACTGTTGACATTAACATTGCTTCCATCTATTTCCTATTTAGATGATTTCTATGTGTAAGCTAGGCTAAGCAAAGGGCGGAGGCCCCCAAACTCACAGAGCTTCACGTACTCTTGAAATAACAACATATAACAAATGTACTCTGAGACAATACATTACATTCCTAACTACATTAGGCATATCCCCTCACTGACTCACTTCAAGGGAAACTTTGTTATGTGAATGGGTAACAGACTATACACCCCTGGGATCATGTGTCCCAGAACCATACAGCCAGGGGGTGGGGGAGCCTGTCTAGTTTGATAGCTGCGAGACCTGTTGGGGGAATTGAATGGTGTTGAATTGTCACATTAACATGCCCTCTTTAGATCACTAATAGCCCCTATCACCCTCCACAACTCCAGTCTTCAACTGCTTCCAGCAACTCTGCCTGGAATTGCTTCATTGGCTATGTTTGACAGAGGCTCAGTTACTTCATCAATGGTGCGGGGAAAGCCAACACACTGTAGCTATGCTTCTAATTGACCTTGGGCAGATAGATAGTGGGCTATCTGTGAACCTCTAATGTGCAGGCCATCACAGCCATAATACGTGACTAAACAGACCTTCAGATCACAATATACAGTGAGAAATCACCATGTAGTCAGGAAACAGTTAAGTACGGCAAGAACATACTAAACACTGATACTTAGTCACTCCAAAAGCCTATCTTGGAAGCTAGAAGTCTTGTATACGTTTAAGGCTTTCTATTGCTTACCAGTAGGTTACCTACAGGGGAGATGAAAAACAACCACAGATGGGGAACATGCATGCAATGATACCATACCGGCCTATGTGTCAGCCTTAAGCTTTGGAATGCTGGCCAAGGCTATTGGTGCCCCCATGGTGCCTTATTTAAGGGAGTCTCGAAGGTGAATATCAGCCCCGTAAACAGCATAATAGCAGATTCAATGAAGGTTATGCTACTCAACACCAGGGGTTGTGATCACAACATGTGATCACAACAGCACTCCTCAGGATGGACAACATCAACATCTGTGCACTAACTGACATCTGTCTTAAGGCTCCTGAGAGCACACCAGCACTACCAGACTACAACCCATACCACACATTTCAGCCACAGAACATGAATTGATAGACATGGAGGGGCTGTATCCATATTCATCGGGGATACATACACCTCCAGGTTAGTGGGGCAGCATGATACCTCTGAGATCATCCATGTGCAGCTAACATCAGCTACAACTGCAATGTAAACTGTGGCCTGTTACAGATCACCCTCCATGACCCAGGACCTCCACTCCACCTACCTGGAAACAGTGGAGAACATGACAGTCCTAACGCACACCCTGGCATTGGTCGATGTCAACTACCATACCATTAACTGGGAAACTTACTCCGGTACTCACTTCCAGGCCCAGCACTTCCTGGAATTTATCACCTCATATGTCCTGTATCAGGTGGTAACCTCCCTAACGTGGGGTGGAAACTACTAGAAGTGGTAATCTCCAACATGGGCAACAGGTGCACCACAGCGGAGGTTAACCGGTCACTGGTTAGATCTGACCATGAACTTTTCACTCTTTCCACACCCAAGCATCTCCCCCACCCATGAATACCACAGTGTATACCTTTCCTACACCTAAATTTACACTACTAGTGACATGGGTGGGGGGTTTCACAGCCCCCATGCTAAGGGGAAACACCGCTCAAGATACAGACAGATTTACAAATGCAGTCTATAAGCACCTACATGGATGTATGGATTGTGCCATCATTGGTAAACCAAGACTCACTCTTCCTAGACAAGGACACCAGTCTGGTGGACCTCTGCAATGAACAGGCTATACTACAGAAGTAGGACAGTGTTCCAGACACACAGCAAATCCTACAAAGGGCAGACATCCATGACCACTATTAGTATGATATGTAGGTCCCTCATGACATCATCCAAGGCTAACATCAGCAGGAGAATACACAGGGATTCGAAAGATAACTACAAAGCCTTCTTTGGCTATGTCAAGGATCTATGTGGTGACACACAGATTTGCACTGTGCCGGTGAAATATAGCACAAATTATGCTGACCCTACTGATATCACCAACAGCCTTGCAGATACATTCAGTGCATACTTCACCCCCTAAATAGTCCACGACACTACCCGAAAGGTACAGTATCCCACACATCAGAGACACACAGGTGGAAATGGCCCTCTCTAACAGCAGAACACAACATCAATGGAGGCAGATGTTGTCCCAGACTGCATCTTGCAAACTGTACAAGACAACCTGCCCTCACCTAATTACGCTTTCCTACCTCAGCCTCTCCACAAGCTACATGCCCATACAATGGCGTGTGGCAATAGTTATTCCACTCCATCAACATGGAATTACAACTGACCATAGTAACTACCACCCCATAAGCCTGACTAGCCTAGTCTGCAATGGTATGGTTCACATCCTCATGGCATTGTGCAAATAAGGAATGCCACCATCCAAAGGTTTCCACGAGAAAACAGGAATCCATGGCATTCATTAACAAAGACATTGGTAACCTCCGAACATGTGACCCAACCCAGGTCAGCTTGGTTGAGTGCAGTTCATGCCTACTGAACCTGTTTGACGTCTTACATACAGTCACCAAGACGTTAGATGACAGGGGAGGTGGTTCACACATACTACCTGGACCTCGCCAAGGCTTTTGCCACCATGCCCCACTCAGGTTTTATTGATAAACACACCAGCCTGTACATACACCCATACATCACAGGTTGGGTTGCCAACAGGCTTACACACAGAATCCACATGGTACGACTAGCGGTCTCTGGGTCCAACTCTTGACCAGCCATGACTGGTGTCCCACAGGACTCAGTCCTGGGAGCCCTACTGTTTGGCATATATGTCTCAGAGGTACAGGAAAACACAGGTGGACTATGGCAGACCATGTTTGGCAAAGACTGCGAAATGGGAGCCATGATTGATAGTCCAGTTGACACAGACATCCGTCAAGGGGCCTCACGGAAAACGTCACAGGGTGCCAATGACATGGCCTCCAGCCAAGTGCCACTAACTGCATGGCTATTCCATTGTGGAATTGGTACCCATATATTAACACATAAGTGGCAGCCACTCTAATACGGATGAGGTAATGGAGTATCTGGGGACTAAAGTAGATAGTGATCTCCCCTTTGACAATCATATCTCCACAGTAGTTAGGACATCCTTCTATGTAGGCCATCTGATTACTAAAGTATTCCCATCTACACATACTGGGGTTATAGTGCCCCTTTACTCATCACTCATCAGTCCCATCATAGGGTATAATACCCATGTGGGATGTACCTCAGAAGACACTTCCAACAGCTGGGGGGTCCACGAATGTACCTCGCCAAAGGGACTACTGACCTCCAACATATGGCTTATGCAGCCAGACTGAATATACTCCTGCTTTACTCAGTGGCATCTCGTTTACCCAGAGATGATCTCCGGTGGCCAACACAGCCATGTCGGACTCAGGCTTGATGGATATGCTCCACCTATGGGAATCCATGTTACAGTTAGCCACACACTGTAGTGAGCTGAACCTTGCCACAGTAATAACTGGAATATGCTGGAGGGATGCTTCCTGCCACAGACATTCCCCATACTTTGGAACAACATCCCTAACTACATTATACAAAGCCCCTCATTAACACTCTGCAAGACAAACCTTGAAGAGTGGATGGGGAACAGTAGATGCACCCCAGGGATCCCGCCATTGGCTCTGCTCCTTAGAGGGACAGTTATTGAATCCATGGGGTGGCAAAAGCTGATACATTTTGGCTGGGCATATGAATGGCCTCTGGCAGTTGGCCAAGTACCTACCTATGAATCTATACATACAGTATCTGCATATGCTGATAGCTTGCTTTACTGTTCAGGTGTTGACTTACCTTGTGCCAATGGCAGTTGTGTGTGCAATAGTTGAGGGCTGCCAATGTTGGATGCACACAGTAGACTGCCTATACATGACAATTTACAGGTAGTCTTGTGTGTGTGCCACCCATTTTTACTGTGTGTGTAGGTGGAGAAAGGTGTCAGTCCCTAGGTGCCTACACTGTCAGTGTGTGTGCTATACGTTCCGTCTTTGCCAAAGCATGGGCATACTGGGCATGCTTCCATCTGCCTACTGGGGCTGGCTCAGGGTGTTCGTGGTCTGAATACCTCTGTGCCTGTGGGGCCCTTGGCAATGGTGGTGGGCTGTGGGGCCTTCACCATTCTGTCCTTGCTGCAGCTATTTCCACAGGACCATATTGTGTAGCATGGCACACACTATGAAGATGTGGGCACATGTGCCTGGAGAGTACTGCAAGGCTCCACCAGATATGTCCAAGCAATGGAACCGTGATTTCAGCATCCCAAACACACACTCTATGATGATTCTGGTTTGTGCATGTACCTCATTATGGTGTTCCTGCATGGGTGTGTGTGCATTTCTGATGGGAGTCATCATCCACGGTTCCAGTGCATAGCCAGAATCCCCCACCAGCACCCCCCTGGCAAATAACCGATATAGCTGTGAAGCATGCTAGATGTGGGAGTTGTGATAGCTTCCAGGGCTGCCAGCACACATATCCATGATAATGCCCTGGGCATTGCACACAACCTGGCATTTGATGGATGGGTATCCCTTGTGGTTTATGTAGCACCTACCCTGCTCACCGGGTGGTGACTTGATGTGTATGTGCGTGCAGTCTATTGCACCCAGTACCTCCGAGTATTCTGCCACACGGTGGAAGAGATGCATATTGCTGGCCAACTCCTCCTGCATTTGGGGGAAGTTTATGTGCTCATTGGAATGTGGTAACATGGCATCCAGGAACTGGTGTAGTACCCTGGATGCTGATGCCTGTGAGATCCCCATGATATCCCCAGTTGGTCTTTGAAAGGTACCTGTAGCTAGTATTCTCAGGCTTACACATACCTTCGTATCCAATGGGATGAGTTCCCCTCTGTTTGTTCTAGTTCTGAGGCGTGGCCGGCACAGCTCCACAAATTGCTGTAGGATGTCCCTGTCCACCCTGTAATGCTCTACTATCACCAGATCATGCAACCCCTAGTAAGTTACCCTGGGTCTGATCACTCTCCTCCTCCTTTGGTGCCTGAGGTGGTCATGTGCATCATCCTCCACACCACCTTCAGTCTCCAGCACATGCTGGTGGATCAAAGCTATGGCAGCCCCTAAGATGTACATAATAAAAGTTCCCCGTCTGTATACACTACTGGTGCAGAGTGTATGGGAATACACAAATGTGTGTCAGGTGCTTTCACGCTTTATACTGTTGTACTATGGATGTTGCTGATGTAAGTGGGTGTGTATGAGCTATTCCACCTGCAGCGTGTCTTAATTATGGGTTTTGCAATGAGTACTGCAAGTGTGGGGCCTTTACTGTGGAGATCTGCTTGCCTGCCTTGATTAATCTGTTGCCCTTTAATTCATCTTTAGGCCTGGATCCCCTCCCATTATCAGTCATGCATCTATCTGCCGTCTATCTAGTTTTGTACTTTCCCTACCCCGTCATGGCAAAATGTCAAAAATGTGCCCTGTAGCTGATATACTGCATATCGGCTTTGTTCTGCTTTGACACTTTGCTGTTTTCTTTGCAGTACAGCCCCTCCCCTTCCCTGTTCAGCAGGTAGCTGCTTGCAGCCTTGTTAGCTGTTGTCAATGGCCCACTGTAGGCTCCTAGGTGTTAATTAGTAATTTGTACTCCAATTTCACTGCTGCAGCATTTCCTTATTTCTTTCCTATATCCTTCCTGTTTAATCTGCAGTGTGCGCCGCGCATACCCATTTACTGGGTTTACGTGCATTTTCATCTCCGTTCACATGCATAATCAGTTACCTTGTGTACTCTCAACTAAGCATAGCTATGGCCAATTCGACACACTCCTGTCCTGCAGCTTTGCCTAGCTAGGGGCAGACAGGTTTAGCAATGTGCCAATGTGCTTACAGCAATGGCGACATACCCCTCTCTTGATGTCATCTTTATTTTAAGGGCACACCTCAGTGTTATAATGCTACACTGTGAGGTGCATCCTTACACCAGCGGGGAATCTGCAATTCACTGTTACCCCTCTCATTTGCATGGCATTCCCTACTAATTCCTAGCTAATGCACATAACACTGTCGCTGCCCCTTAGCAACCCTTGCGCCATGAGTATGGTGCAGCATGCCTGCCATTAACTATTATGAGAAAAATCATGATATGTGTTTCATTGTGGTTTTATTCTATATTTTTATATATTCCTTGCGATCCCCTTTGCGCACCGCTGCCCTGCGCTTCCACGTCCCGATAGTGCGACTATATATATTAAATGTTCATTTTATATTTTGTACATTTTTTTTATGCCAATGGCTATATATTTAGCCATTGGCATATATTAACAGTATAATACATGTGTTTGGTCGGCTGTCATGGCTCCGATTTTATGTTTGCAAAAATGTAAACCATTTTCTACGGTTTACATTTCTGCATGCTTACACTACGCCTGCACCACTTCCTGAATCGCTACATACCTTCATTTGCATGCTACACTGCTGCACATGGGGTAATTAGCATACAAGGCTTGGGAGTTGTGCGGGCGTAGCATACACAGGTAGTGCATGTGGAAACAGCTCGTACCTGAATCGCTCGGCGGCCATCTTCGGTGTTAGAATGCTGACGCTATGCCTGCACCTGGCACAAGCTTCAAGAATCCCGGGGATTGACTCAACAATATGAATTTTGAGTTTCTGAAAACTTGAGCTTCTGACATAGACCTACACACACACACACACACACACACACACACACACACACACACACACACACACACACACACACATATATATATATATATATATATATTTCTGTGTATGTATATACAAGTACATTGTATAGTATTTTCCAAGACTGTGGAATAAACTTCTTCTTAAGAAGCCTGCCATTAATGTCCTTCAGAGATAATCTCAGGTTTTTTATATATATATATATATATATATATATATATATATATATATATATATATATATATATATATATGTCTACTTCTAAATTTCAAAGTTTCAAAACTTCAAATTTCTTATGGTTGAGACCATAAAAATGAAGTTTGAAACTTTAAACCATTTAGATGGAGATCACAGTACAGTGCAGAATGGTATATTTACTGTTTTCCTCACTGTAGTGCAATCTCAGAGTTGGTATATTTAAGTAGCAGGGGGAAGCCCCTGCAAAAATGTAAAAAAAAAGTATTTATTTTTTGTTTTTACTTTTTTTTACTTACATTTTGAAGTTTTAAAACTTTGATCTTATGGTCTCAAAAATAAGAGATTTGAAGTTTTGAAACTTCAAAATTTAGAAGTACACACACACACACACATATATATATATATATATATATATATATATATATATATATATATATATTATGCAAGCAGCGTATTGCATGATTTTTATTTTTTTATATTTTTTCCCCTAACAGATTTGTTTGTTTTTCAATTGAATTGTACAGTTTATAGGTCACATTAAAGGTGGGCAAAGTTTTGAAATGATTTATTGTGGTCTCATTTTTTTATATTACAAAAACCTGGCATTTTAACAGGGGTGTGTAAACTTTTTATATTCACTGGGTATATATATATATATATATATATATATATATATATATATATATATATATATATAAAATATATATATAAGACCAATATTGACTTTCATCAAGACCAAAGCAAGAAAACTCTAGATAATGGAAAGCTTAAAACCACAAAATCCGAAACATCGAACTCTATAAGTGAGCAGAAGTCCAATTGTCACTTAAAGGTACAGATCTACAATTAAAGACTGCCGACAGCAAATAACTATCACCAGTACCTCCCATACTACCCCTAAACTATATATACCAACTCTGAGATCGCACTACAGTGAGAAAAGAGTAAATTTCTCGATCATCACTGTACTGTGATCTCCAGTTCAAACCGCTGATAGTTATTTGCTGTTGGCAGTCTTTAATTGTGAAACTGTGCCTTTAAGTGACAATCAGACTTTTGTTGACTTGTAGAGGTTGATGTTTCGGGTTTTGTGGTTTTAAGCTTTCAGTTATTTGGAGTTTGTTGCTTTTGTCTCAGTCTTATGAAAGTTGATGATATGGGTCTTATATTAATTACATTATATGTCTGCATGGTATCATTGAATGTTGAATGGTCAGTTTGCCAAGACTGTTTGTTATGTTGTCTATTTATCATGTGTTTATCTGCATATGCTAGTATGAAGACTGCCTTCATCAATAATAGCATGTGAATGTGGAAGAGTGTGTGATTTGTTAAGTCTTCTGGGATAGAATCTAGCACCTAATGACCCTGAAGTTAGTAGATGCAGGTTGTGAACTTTTAGAGATGTGTTTTTTGTTGTAATCACTGTCATTACATTATCTGATAGCACAGTAGCAGTGATTTACTGTTTGTGGACGTTTCCCTGAGTTTACGGTAGTGAGATAATGGAGTTAGTATATATAAGAATGGGAGTGTGCTAGCTTCCCCCCCATAAAAACACATAATTTATTTAAAACTTAAATTATTTCTTTGCTGTGTAATATAAGGTGTGACTCAATAAACAAAGATTTTTAGCAATGCAGTTGTCAAGTTTACTTCATTCAGTTGTAGTTTGATGATAGGAACATTCACCAACTATTTGTATAACAGCAGGCTGGCTGTCAAACTTCTTAAAGACTAGTAGGTTGCAAGGTTGACAACCAAATTTATGGACTGTTTTGTTTATTTTTAAACTTGATCAATTCTATAATCAGATAACATTTAAATGCTGTATGTTGAGTTAGTAAGGTAAATTGTGGGATTCATGATCGTGTAGGCTTTTGCATACACATGCTGCTCATCATGTTTACATGAATACAAGCGTGTTTTCATGGTCAGCAACAGTGTTGGTGGCCAGGAAAATGTGTTGAGCAGCACAAGCACACACAGTAAGTAATCACATTTGCCTATGAGCAAACCTGTTAAGCGTAATCATGCGGACAGCACGAAAGGCTACATAGAGCAAATAATGCATGCTGTACCAGACCGGGAAAGTGTACTGAGTGTAATGTGCATATAACTCAAACATATAACTACAGAATAAGCAAGCAGGAAACTACAATAGACAGATTACCAGACAGGGAAAGCATACTGAGGAAAATATGCACAGAAACCAAACAGATGTATACAGAAATATATAAGGGCGAGGTTAAACGTTCAAATTATAGTAAGATAATTAATGTGAAAGTGCCTAAGTCACAAAGACAGTTACGTAATAATAACATTTTGCAATACGTATATTATACTAATTAATGGTGGTCACACTTCCTGAGCAAATATAGGTAAATAGCAGACGTGACATTATAGGATGTAGACAGTTACACAAATTAACATTATAACAGAGAGGATTACATGACATATGAATGCCATTAACATGCTGAGTTGAGATGACAGTCCATAAGGTCAGTACATACATTATGGGATATGTACATACTATGCATTTTCTCAATATAACATCGGAATTGCTTAGAAGCCACAATATCCTTTTTCAAGGATTTGAACCCATCCCATCAATATTAGCATTGAACTGTATATTAACTGTGTATGCCACAGGAATTGGCCTAACACATGTATGAGGAGGATCACTGTTAAAGTGAACTATGCACTTCAATATTCTAATGGTTATGCATCTCATATGTAGGTATGCATAGTGTTACAGATGTGGGAGCAGCAGAGTATGACATATGTAATGCCATTGTGTAAGGCAGTCCAGTCTGACACAGTTATTTTGCAGACAAATAAAACAGATGCAAACACCACACTATGATGCAATATATTCATAAGAGCTGCGTATTGTTGGCATGAGCCACAAGAGGTAGCTATGGGTATTTGTGACAAAAGGAGATACTGCCAGCCCTGCTAGCTGGAATTTTGTAAATAATTGTATGTTCATAGGTTCATAGGTTCATAGGTTCATACTAGGCTATCTGCCCTAGGGCATTTATAAGCCTAGCCAGAATGTGTTTGGCTTTCGCCACCCATTTTAAATTTATTTTGCTATGCCCTTTTTCAAGGTTAGTATACTGTGCCTCTGTCTAACAGTGACACAGAAGTGATACCCGGGGTAAACCTACGATCTCCCATCCACTCATCAAGATTCCTCTTGAAGAGAGTCAATGAGGGACTCTGCCTAACCTGGACTGGGATTTTATTCCAGAGTGAAGGGAGCCTCTGGGTTATGAATCTGTCCCTCCAGCATGTCCTATTTATTTCTGTGCTGAGGTTCAAGTCTCTCGAGCACGTAGCTCAATGGGATTTGGATTTTCTGAGGTGCAGCATGTCCATTAATTCCGGGTTGGACATGGCTTTATATGTCAGGCACAGATCGCCTCTGAACAGGCGGTATGCCACTGAGTAGAGCTGGAGTTTCTTTAACCGGGCAGCATATGGCATCTGTTTGAGCCCTTTGATCCTCTTGGTGAGGTACTTTTGGGATCTTTCCAGTTGCTGCAGGTGTCTGGTAAGGTACATCCCAAAAGGGCCATTGTACTCAATTATGGGCCTGATGAGGGATGAGTAAAGAGGCACTATGACCTCCCTGATCTAGATGTGAATCCCTTCATGATTAGGTGGGCTATATAAAATGTTTTTCTAAGCACTTTGGCCACGTGGTTGTCAAATGAGAGATTGCTATCAACTTGGGTCCCCAGGTCCCTAATTACTTCTTCTGTACTTAATGGATTACCACCTATATGGTAATTTGTGAGCACTTTGTTTTTGCCAAAGGGGATGACTATACACTTTTGGCATTTAGCTTGAGGCCATGGCTCTGGCACCAGTTGTCTGTTTCTATGAGGCCCTTTTGGAGGATGCTTGTGTCGGCTGGAGAGTCGATTATGGCACCCAGTTTGCAGTCATCTGTGAACTTGGTCAGCCACAGTCCTTCCGTGTTGGCCTGTACCTCCGAGAAATATATACCGAACAAGAGAGGTCCCAGGACTGAGCCTTGTGGGACACCACTTGTAACTGGTTTGGAGTCTGACATGGCTCCAGCAATTCTAACCATGTGGGTTCTGTCCTTGAGCCAGTTTGCAATCCATCTAGTGACATAGGGGTTTATATTTAAGCTGGTGAGCTTATCTATAATGCCCGAGTGGGTATTGTATCGAAGGCTTTTGCGAGGTCCAGGAAGGCTGTGTGGACCACCTTCCCTCGTCAATGGCCTTGGTGACTGTTTCAAAGAAATCAACCAGGTTTAAGAGGCAGGATCTGCCCTTAACAAAGCCGAACTGGGTAGGATCCAGTGTTTGTAGGTCCCCAATATCTTTATTTATGAGGTCCATGATGATCCTTTCCATAGCTTTGCAGACCAAGCTAGTCAGGATTATGGGGCGATAGTTTCCAGGATCTGTTGAGGCACCACCTTTATGGAGAGGGACCACTGTTGCTGTACGCCACTCTTTGGGCACATATCCTGTAGTAAGGCTGAGATTGAACAGTAGTTTTATGTTTGGGTTTAGCTCTTCTTGGAGTTCATGTAGGACACAGCCCGGGACACCATCTGGTCCCATTGATGCTGTGTTTTTTGCTTTGGAGAGGGCGGCTCTTACCTGAGCATCTGAGATGTCAGGGGGCAGTACTCTGCTGGGATAGGTATTTGCCCTTTTGGTGGGGAGGGAGAAGTTTGCGCTGAACCTGTCAGCTAGGATGTTGGCAATGTCTGTGGGTTCGATGTATTTTTTGTCATTTTGGACTAATTCTGAGCATATCTGGGAATTTCCACCCAGGTTCCTAACATAACTAAAGAAAGCCTTGTGATTATCCTTAGTGTCCTGTGCAATTTTTCTCTCGAAGCTGGCCTTAGACAATTTTATGTGTGCCTGTAGTTTTTTGCTAATACTGATCAGTGATGCCTTCCCTTTATGGGATTTTGCTCTATCATTTAGTAGCTTCCTCCTTCTATTGTATAGTTTGTTTATGGCTAGGGTCCACCAGACAGGACGTCTGCCTTTGGAGGATTGGGTCTTGGTTTTATTTGGGATCGCATGATCCATGCATTCCTGAAGGTGTTCATAGAATGCGTTTATAAAGGATTCTGCGGTCTGGGCCATATTTTCCACAGGCCCGGGGGCTTTGAAGGATTCCACCTCAGTTTTGAGGAGTGTGAAATTTGCTTTAGAGAAGTTTTTCACTGTGGTTTTCTGGGCAGGGGTGGGGTCGGGATGTGAATATCCAGTGAGATTAGTTTATGGTCTGATCTTACCAGTGAGGATACACTTCTGGTCTGGAGCATAGAGTCCCCATGTTGGTGATGATCAGGTCCAGTATGTTTTCCCCTCTTGTGGGAGTGGTAACAAGTTGTTCCATAGCATTTGAGTTTATAAATTCTAGGAACCTTTGGGCTAGGGTGCTGGAGCTAGAGTAATGCTCCCAGTCTATGTTTGGGTAGTTGAAGTCGCCCAATATAATGGTGTTTGGAGAGACCTTCATATTTTCCAGTGTTCTCAGGAAGGCTGAGTGGGGTTCCTGGGTTTGGGAGGGTGGTCTGTAGCAGGCTATAAACTGGAAGGCAGTTTTACCCACTGTTAGTTGCACATGGATAGTCTCTGATGCTTCGTGCTTTGCCACCAACCTGGAGGTGTGGGTATCTTTGATGAATATCAATACTCCCCTCCTTTTGTGGTTCGGTCCAAGTTTTGGGGCGAAAAGCATGGTATGAGGTATAACCTGGTAGTGCTGGGGTGCTCTCGGGAGCCCTGAACCAGGTTTCTGTTACTGCACAGATATCGATGTTCTCCATGCTAAGGAGAGTTTTGAGTGCATGCATCTTGAGGTTTAGACTTCTGGCATTGAGTAGCATTACTCTTAGTTTCTTATCCCTTGTGATACCTATGGAGGTGGGTTTGTCTTTTGAGCCTTGCCTAAAAAAGGCACTATGGGGTTAGCAAGAGCCTTTGCCAATATCCGAAAGCCCAGGGCTGACAGGTGCAAGCCGTCCCTAGCGAAGCATCGTGGCTTGTCGAGCATATCATCCCAAGCTGACAGGCATTGGATCCCCTTTGAATGACACCAGTACTTAAGCCAATTGTTGAAATTGATCATCTTGTCTTCATATTGTGGCATCATTCTTGGTGAGGGTAAGATGCTACTCAAGTCAGGGTCATACCGGCCTGGGCTACATGCTCAGAGAGCTCCTTTATGTCTCTTTTCATGTAGTCCAGGGAGGTACGTCTCAGATCATTCACACCAGCATGGATAATGACTGAGTCATATTTGTACTTGCCTTGGAGGGACCTGAGTGCTTGTGTTATGTGGCGGATCCTAGCGCCCGACAGGCTGCTCACCGTGACCCTCTCCTTGTTCAGCCTGGTGAGCGGGACGTCAGTGTGCCTGATGATAGAGTCACCTATTACAAGTGTATCAGGTGTGTTGTTTAGTCTTAAGGGCTGTGACTGTTTGGCACACTGGCTTTGTGAGATATGTGTTGCACGTGTTTTGTTTTGGGGTAGCGGCTGCTTGGGTGTCTGCTTTGGAGGTCTCTGCTGCTTCAGCAGATCTTTATTTAGAGCCTCTGAGTATGTTTTTGTGTGATTATGTGTTTGGTTTGCTGTCGTGGTAGGTCTATGTGAGACTGGAATTGTAGTGAGTGTGGTTTCCTTCTCCTCCTGACTGGTTATGCCAGTACTGAGTTGAGAGAGCTTAGCCTCCAGTTTGGCTATATGGTTGCATCTCTCACATGTGTTGGAATTTGTTGGGAAGAGGAGAGGTTTGTCTGTGTACATGAGGCAGTTGTAACATTGCCTCAAGATTCCCAGATTCACCAGCTGGACCAGAGAGGAGATTGACAACTGACCTTTGGACATGCTAGAATAATATTGGGAATTCCTTAATAATTGAAAACCAGGGCCAGTGGGGAGTGAGGGTGTAGTGCTTTTAATTTTTAGTGCTGACTTATATAATTGCTTTAGTGAGCAAGTGCCAGGTAACTTAAGTGCAATGTGTTACAGGTAACTTAAATGCAAAAACGACAAACAGTAACTTTCTTTCAAGTGAAACAAGGAAATAAGTACAGTAAGCAATGCAGATATCACTAGTGATCCACAGAAGTGCTGAGAAGCCACGTATTAGGTGGAATTAGCGTTCCAGGGAAATAACAAGCAAACAAACAACAAGCATATAAACAAAGCTAGATTCAGCAGGCCTGGATCTAGTCTATGCTACAGCAAACAAGCTGTACCAATTTCAGTAAGATACAGTTCAAATATTCAGGCACTATAAACCTTTAACCAGAAATTCCCAGCTCAGAAGGGCAGAGTCCAGCCTCTTCTCCCACAAGAGTGCAGACCACAAACCTTCTTAATGTAAAATAACTGGCCTGAAGCCCAAGTGCTTAAACCAGAAATAATACACTTTAAGAATAACAGACACTGGGCTCTCAATCAGCAGTTCCCAACTTAGAAGGATGAAAGCTACCTGTCCTGCCACCACAGTGCATGCCACAAACCTTCCTAATGTAAAACAACTGGTCTGAAGCCCAAGTGCTTAATCCAAAAGACTTAGAATGATAGCTACACTTTAATCAAGTTACTACCAAGCAGTAATAAATACAATTGAATACTTTAGAGAATGCCTGGATTAGTGCTCAAGTTACACAAACAAAGCTAGATCCAGCAGGCCCGAATCCAGTCTATGCCACAGCAAACAAGGCGCACCATCTTCAGTAAGAAGCAGTTCAGATATGCATGCACTATAAGCCTTCAACCAGAAATTCCCAGCTCAGAAGGGCAGAGTCCAGCCTCTCCTCCCACAAGAGTGCAGACCACGAACCCTCTTAATGTAAAATAACTGGCCTGAAAGCCCAAGTGCTTAAACCAGAATTAATACACTTTTAGAATAACAGACACTGAGCCCTCAATCAGCAGTTCCCAACCTAGAAGGATGTAAGCTACCTGTTCTGCCACTACAGTGCAGACCACAAACCCTCTCAGTGCAAAACTGGTCCGAAGCCCAAGTGTTTAAACCAAAAGGCTTAGAATGCGTTACACCAAGCAGTAATAAATACAATTGAGTACTTTTAAGATGATGCAAAAGTAAAAAAAGTAGATAGAAACACAAGTACAGTAAAAGCAGATGAAATTTTTTTTTTTTTTTTTTTCTGAACAAGTGCTGAGATCAAAGAAACAGATTTGAGTGCTGAAACTAGAAAACTGGCTAGTTATAAGAAAAAACTAAGCTAGAAGGCTTCCCTCCAACACAGAAGGGCTTGGGGGCTCAGAAGCCTACAAATAGTCTATACCACTTAACAGGAAAGGCAGGAAACAAGCTTAATTTTTTTTCTGTTTCCCAGATGCTCTCTTTGTATGCAGTAGGAGTGCCTGAAATCAGAATATGATCTCACTGCACTCAGTTGAGTGAGCAAATGAGATGGGCCCAGAAGGAGTATCCAAACACAAATTTACAAGAGGGGTGGGCAGTTGCAAGGCCACTAAGATTAACACCAAAACAAAAACAGGGAGGGTGGGTGGGACTAACTGAAGAGCAGAATCAAAACTTCCAGTTCAGTTAATATTCCTTCCACACAGTTAAAATCAATTTAAATACTGTATTTTTTTGAAATAAAAAGAGCAGATAAAGGTACTTAAATTCTCTTATACGTCCAGTTGAATATAGCAAGTTCTTAGCCGGCCAAAGCTGAGGTTTTTAAGCAGAAAATATTTCACACTGTACCACTTAAATAGGCAAGGACAGGAAAACTAAAGAATGTGACTACCCCACACCTGTAATTACTAGCAAATAACAAAATTCAGCAAACACTGACTAACTTCCAGTTCAGCTAATATTCATTCCACACAGTTAAAATCAATTTAAATACTGTATTTTTGAAAAAAAGAGCAGATAAAGGTACTTAAATTCTCTTATACGTCCAGTTGAATATAGCAAGTTCTTAGCCGGCCAAAGCTGAGGTTTTTAAGCAGAAAATATTTCACACTGTACCACTTAAATAGGCAAGGACAGGAAAACTAAAGAATGTGACTACCCCCACACCTGTAATTACTAGCAAATAACAAAATTCAGCAAACACTGACTAACTTCCAGTTCAGCTAATATTCATTCCACACAGTTAAAATCAATTTAAATACTGTATTTTTTGAAAAAAAGAGCAGATAAAGGTACTTAAATTCTCTTATACGTCCAGTTGAATATAGCAAGTTCTTAGCCGGCCAAAGCTGAAGTTTTTAAGCAGAAAATATTTCACACTGTACCACTTAAATAGGCAAGGACAGGAAAACTAAAGAATGTGACTACCCCCACACCTGTAATTACTAGCAAATAACAAAATTCAGCAAACACTAACTTCCAGTTCAGCTAATATTCATTCCACACAGTTAAAATCAATTTAAATACTGTATTTTTTTGAAAAAAAAGAGCAGATAAAGGTACTTAAATTCTCTTATACGTCCAGTTGAATATAGCAAGTTCTTAGCCGGCCAAAGCTGAGGTTTTTAAGCAGAAAATATTTCACACTGTACCACTTAAATAGGCAAGGACAGGAAATCAAAGAATGTGACTACCCCCACACCTGTAATTACTAGCAAATAACAAAATTCAGCAAACACTGACTAACTTATGTCATTGGTGACTATCAAAATGAATTGTAAGATGCTTGTGTTACAAATGTATTAGAACTGTATGTCATGTGAATATCAAACTGCTTGTACAGATCTGTGTGTCGAAAAGGTATTTGAAATATAACCACAGTGTGCCGTACTGGAAAAGAACATAAATGGTCATGCACTATTGTAACTGTTTAAATGTATATATTTTAACAGTGGAAACTAGAATACAGGAGGTTACCTTCAGGAAAAATAACTTAAATTAAATTACTTTATGGCTAGGCCATAATAGATGGTATATTTCAGTTTTCAGTACAGCAAGAAACACAATGTATATACTAGAAAACTTTCTGTATTGTCTTTAGGGTGAAGTAATTACTAGTCTTGAAAGCATGGAAGAATGCAATGTTTTATGACTTCTAACATCTGCCAGAGATCTGGGGAGAAGCCATTGTCTGTGTATTTTACAGGTATAAATACTGCTAGTTTCATCAATAGTTGTTTTGCCTGGGAACTAGTAAGTTATTCCAGCAGTAATATTTTAGATATTAATTTGAGAAGTCGCTTAGTGAGACAGAGCATTCTGCATTCTGCCTTGGACCTGACAACAACTAAAGATTCATTCACCACATCTGCCTTGCTCTAATGAAGTAAGTTTCTAGGGAACAGTATAAATCTCTGAAATACAGTCAGGAATATAGTGAAGTTTAGTTTACATTTATTTATTTATTCATTCAAGACTGTCCTGCAATGTTGTTTTAAATATTTCCTGTGGTTTTGAACTCTGATGTCATTGTAAATATATATTTAGTATTGTCTTGTTCTTTTATTATATATTATTAAATATATTTAAACCTTTCATTGTGGATGAGCTGTGTAGAGATATTTAAGTTTTGAGAGTACTTGCATATTTATTTGTTAACACTTTGTGGGCCACTCCTAATAGCCTTGCTCTTGGTCAAACTACAATTTGTATTAGTATTAATATTACTCAGTAAAATTGGACACCATTTGTTAAGGGCCTTGAAGTAGCTGATAAGGGGTTCTGGTGGCAGTGATAACTACCTTATAGTCTGGGCAGAAGGGGGTTTAGCTAGTAAATCTCTGCCAGCCTTTCCCAGGTGTGTGTGTGTGTGTGTGTGTGTGTGTGTGTGTGTGTGTGTGTGTGTGTGTGTGTGTGTGTGTGTGTGCGTGTGTGCGTGTGTGTGTGTATGCATAATGTATGTGTTTATAAATCAAGCATCAAAGTGTGTTAGCTACTTAGACAGGGACACAAAGCACTGGTTGGACACAGAGAGGATTGGAGGACTTGGCTTGGAACCCTTGCTAAGGGCCCAAGTCTATAGCTGTGCCAGTGGTGAGTATTACTGGGGATCTGGAGAAAGAGGGGAAAACCAGCCCCAGACTGACTATGGTCTCTGTGTACTCTTAAGGGAAATTGCACTTGATTCAAAGAGCTGCATCTCGTAATACTGTGCATGTACTTACTATCCTCCCAGTGACCGTCCCCCACTTTTGCCAGTGGTGAGGATTGAGGATCCATGATTACTGGTCCAGTGGAGGGGAGTCACAGTATTGTCACAAACAAATGAAATTACTGTGTGAATTAAGAAAGGATCTCTGATAATGAATATCATATCAGCATGTCAGACTGGTTGCAATTAAATTAGTATGCTCATGTGCACACAATATATCAATGTTCTGTGGTCAAGGATGGTTATTCTGTATATTTGTACACATACCACGCAAGAACTGGAGCACACTCATGTACACCACAGTACTCAGTGCATGTGCCACAGTAGCATTCTCACCATTACATTCGCAGAACAAATGTCTACTGCAATGAAATCCAAAGCTACACATGCATGTGTTTGTGCAACATATTAATGGATAAGATTGATGTGATGTGATGTAATGGTTATTGTGTGATGTCAGTATGTTCACACAAAATAAATCCCTATGCTAGAACTGAACATCAAGCTGTGCAACTCCTCTAACTAACAATATGGCTATTAATCTCATGCGCCACAGTGGAACTATTATTGCAGCTGTTGAACTCCATGTAGATGAAGTCACTCAGTCAGATGTACTTTATTTGACCATCATTTTTATCTGTTAAAATAGACGGAGAGGCCTCTGTCACTCTATATGTACAAAGTATAACTGTGGGGGATGTATTTTCTGCAGAACAGTTAAGGACACAAATGCTTACAGTCAGTCAATGCTGGTTTGGAACACTTGCATAACTGCTGACAAAATATATACCATAGTGGATTCAATGAATGTGCCATGGTATAAGTGCATCACCAGTTGTAGTAAGTGTGGTTATATGAATTACATTACATCATGTGTATGAATCAAGGAATCTGTGCCCCTGTAATTACTTAGACCAAATACTGCTGTATGTCAAACAACATTGCCTGATGTTAGATATACCCAACCACACCTGTAACCCCCTGCTGTTGTCACTGTGATGGTAGAACACCATTTATGTACATTGTGGATATAATTCCGTATTGAAACACATGCCTTATTTAGGCAACAACATACATTACATCATCTTATGTCCTCAGTCCTAAGGAGGTATTTCACTACAACTATTATGGAAAGACAATGTATTCAAATGACACAATCAGTCTTCCATACAGCCATTCCAAAGGAAGCGTAGAATAAACTCTTGTGACAAGAAACAACATCTACACTTGACTATGTGGGTTACAATACTGTTAACAACATGTACACTAACTGTAAACAGTGACTTTAGGATTTGACCTATATAGCTAATACCAAAGGTTAATGAAGGCTTGTTGGAACACAAAGGCAACTAGAAATTAATTTCTCAACTGTGACTCTGCATATTTCAATGGATGACATCACCATTGTGTATTATCTTAATGTTTTCACTAAAAACTGGTCTCACAGCACAAGCACTTCAAATGCCTCAAATATGTACTTGTAGCCTGTTCTGCTCAGCAAGAGGAAGAAACACACACTCAGAAATCATAGTCATTTCTATTTTTGAACCCCCTACCTGTGTATTGAACAATCTACACTCAAATGCCACCGGATAAGTTAGACTGCATTGGAGCCACACTGCATCTCACGAAGGATGACATCTGTATCATGCAAAGAAGATGTATGTGCAAAAATTACTTCCACAGCTATATGGAATTGTAAATGTTGTCAATACTAAAAGGTGTAAGACACTCCTACATCCATTTACACAGACACACACACACACACACACACACACACACACACACACACACACACACACACACACACAGTAAGGAGAGTCTCATTGCTGTATTTGGACTCCCTACCTATCAACTGACAAGATCTATATACAACTGTATTATATACAAGCAGAGGTCTGATTTTAATAGTATGAGAGTGCATTATTGAAATGACCTCATCAGTGTGTTATAGACAGTATGCACTTGTGGACAGAGTGAAAAGGGGATGTGGGATTGATCTGACAATATAAATGCTTCTCACGAGTGGGACTCAAGGGAACACAACTGTTGAATTAATCTTGCAGTGATGCTATGGACCCACCAAAACACACACAATTTGATTGTTGTGAGATTAGAACACCCTACCTATGTAGTTATACAATCCAGAAAACATAGCACTTAATGAAAGCTGTACCACAAAAGTCTGACATGTCTAGTGTGAGAGTGCATTTTATAGAGGATGACATTAGCATTGTGTTGCAGAGAAAAAGATATTGAGAAAAGGGTATGGTACTGATGTGAACACACCCTGCAGTGTGAATCTACTTGTAGGCTACTAGTTTACTGAAGACAGCAGTAGGTCAGGTCATATTTACACAACTGTGTATACATACACAATTTGACTGCTATGAGATTTGAACCCCCTACATATGCAATCTAGATGACATTGTACTTAATGGAAGCACCACTACAAAAGTCTGACTTCTACAGTGTGAGACTGCACTTTATAGAGGATTACATCAGCATTGTGTTGCAGGGATGCTGATGTTGGGAAGAGGGTATGACATTGATGTGGACTCACCCTACAGTGTACTAGTTTATTGAGGCCAGCAGTAGGTCAGGTCATATTTACACAACTGTGTATACAAACACAGTTTGACTGCTGTGAGATTAGAACTTCTACCTATGCAATCTAGAGAACAATGTACTTAACACAAGCACCACCATCACAGTGTGAGATTGCAGTTTATAGAGGATGATATCAGCACTGTGTTGCAGAGACACTGATGTTGGGAGAAGGGTCTGACACTGATGTGGACACACCTGCAATGTAAAATTAATTCCAGGCCATTACTTTATTGATGCCAGTAGTAATTAAGGTCATATTTACACAACTCTACACACACACACACACACACACACACACACACACACACACACACACGTAGACTGCTGTGCAATTAGAATCCCCTACTTATGCAATCTAGAGGACACAGTACTTAAAATAAGAGACATTGCAGAAAACTGACTTTTAGAGTGTGAGAGCATGCTTTATAGAGGATGGCATCGGTGTAGTGTTGCATAAAAGAAGATGTTGGTAGAAGGGTCTTACGTTCTCGCCCTACAGTGTACAATTAATTCCATGTTGCTATTTTATTGAGGCTAGCAGTAGTTAAGGCCATATTTGCACAATTCCATAGACACACACACACACGCGCACACATTAATTGCTGTGAGATTAGAGCACCTTACCTATCTATTGACATAATCGCGAGGGCACAGTTCTTAACCCAAGCACCACCGCAGAAGTCTGACTTTTATACTGTGACAGTGCAGTGTAGATAGGATTAGTTTCTCATTCTGTGTCAGAATGGATATTGTGATGTTGAAGGTTTTGTGCAAATCCATATTTGTTAATATGATGGAGTAAGTGCAATCTTATGATCAATAATACATACATACTTCTAACATGTCAGCTATGCTGTCATTAATGTATATTGCAGAACTGGCAGTGGCAGGTACCTACCTGTCGTGTGTAGATGAAAGCAAAATGAATCCGAGCCACCACATTGTAGTATGATAAAATCTCATTTAATAAACGTATAAAACAAATAAAATGAAAATGGAGTGCTTCAGACATTACACAAACTACTCACACAACTTTTTAAAATACTTAGTAACCAATGAAATTCAATACTGAACCCTCCTCATCTTGAGGGCAGATTTAATAGGAACAACCCCATACATACCTGGGGCTCTGTCTGCTGACAACTCTATTATCCATTTACTTTCATAGTATTAGTTAAGTTGACTAAATCACCTCCTCTCCTTGACATTTTTACATTCTGTAACACCATACATTCAAAGCTATGTCCATTGTTGTCCTTGACATGCTGATATAAGGCATTATGTATATTTCCTAAATGTATTGCTGACATATGCTGTAAAATCCTATTCTTCAGCTTACAGTTAGTCTTTCCAATGTAAAATGAAAGACATTGTTAACACTGAGCCAAATATATAACATCTGTGGTGTGACAGTCTGCATATTGCTTCAAATAATATTTTTTTCTTAGTGGTGGGACATAGCTTTGAATTTATGGTGTCAAGGAGAGGAGGCGATTTTAGGCAACCTAATTGAATACTATGAAAGTAAACGGATAACAGAGTTGTCAGCAGACAGAGTATCATATATGAATGGGGTTGTTCCTATTAAACCTGCCTTCAAAATGAGGAGGGTTCAGTATGGAATTTCTTTGGTTAGTAAGTATTTTAAAAAGTTGTGTGAGTAGTTTGTGTAATGTCTGAAAAAGGGTTTTAAACCTGAAAGCACTCACATTTTGTTTTATTTGTTTTATACATTTATTAAAAGAGATTTTATCATACTGCAGAGTGGTGGCTCAGATTCATTTTGCTTTCATTGATTTTTGCTGGATTACCGAGCTTTTGGTGGAAAGGTTCTGTTGGTTGTTTTTGGGTTTGTCTTGTAAGTGGGGCCTTTTCGCACATGGCTGAGAAGTATATTGAGGACATTGAACTGAATTATCATCCATCTATACTCAATGAAATTCAGGTAAATATGGGTATAATGAAACAATTTACTGCCATACAGAATAATCCTTTGCTCAGCTTGAATTTAGTAAATAACTGTTCCATATGTGAGGAACCGGATGATGAAGAAGGTGATGTTATTTATGGATTTCATTACAACTTTGGAGAGAGACCTGTACAAGCTGAAGTTTCTCCAATGGCAGAGACTGCACTTTGAGGCATGTCTGCACTATAAAATTGTACCTAGGGGCATGCGTGTGTTATGCATGCCCACTTATGGTGAACTTTATCTTACTTTATTAGCGAAATGGCAGCAGCTTAATTTGAAAACAAGCTTTTTATTTATGTGCTTGTTAAACAAGTTCTTTTTACCCATTGAGAAAGAACTGGTGCAGTCTATTGAGATGAGACAGAAACAAGTGGAGATACAGTTTAAGGAAGAACATCACCAGAGGAAGCTGAACGACTTGTATTGTGCGGTGACAACCTATGATTTAAAATAAAGCATAAAATCCAGGAAGATGCAAAGAGATTACAAGGATTTTATGCTAGGACAGATTTTTACATGGCTGAGAGATAATACATCTTCTATTAGACTGCAGACCAGCTCCAATACCATAGGGCGTGCAGGTACCACCTTAAATCTAGAGAGTGGAGGAGGTAAAACAAACAAGGTGGATAAGTTGCATACAGCTACATCTCACGATGTTACTACAGTTTACAGGGAACAGTGGTGAAGATGGAGTTAATCAGTGGCTACAGAGAGTTTCTGTGACTATACATGCACCTCAAACACTTCCATCAAATGTAAACACACTGGGAGCCAGGCTGAAAACCACAAATAGTTCTTTTCTTGCCCACCCAGTTGCAGTCAAGAACTTTTATAGTGAGCAACCAAATGCAGTGTCGGAATGTGAAACGGCAGAAAATCTCCATATGACTGAAAATGGTGATTGTAATACTTCTGTTTACAATATATCTGATTATGTTTTATCTGAGGATGAGTTATATATCCTAAATAAGGAGCTAATGTTTGTTCCAAGTATAGGATTAAATTATAGTGATTTAATGATTGAATTAAGGTTATTTGGGAGGAATTTAGAGCTAAAGAAAATGTTCGGTAATAATACTAATTTACAAAGCACTGAACTTAAACAACCTAGCATTTTTAATCCTCCACTTAGTTCAGCCATTGAGATATTTTTAAAAGCATGTGAAAATAATATAATTAAGCTTTTTAATGAACAACAACAACATGTTTTTCATAATTTAACTTTGAATCAGAAGCAGGCTTTTAAAGTGTTATTGGCCAATAAAGACATAATCATAAAAGGTGCTGACAAAGCAGGAGCAGTGGTCGTAATGAATCAGGATTATTATAATGGTAAGATACACAAAATGTTAAGTGATACAACCACATATCAACCCTTTAACCCCATAGAATTTACAATGACAATGAATAAAGTTAAATGAGATATCCATAGTTTTAAAAATAGTAACCTTACTACAGATGAGATTTTTAAGTTTATATGGATTGAACATCCAATGGTGCCCTTGTTTAAAGCTAACCCCAAAATACATAAAGACTCATATAACTCACCTCTGTGCCTGACTGTTTCAGGCAGAGGTTGAGTAACAGAACATGCATCAATATGGGTGAAATCAAAGTTAAGGAAATGTCTAGATAATATATCTAGGGTGTTAAGAGATACAGCACACTTTTTACAATCTTTATACCAATACCTTAATTGTCAGACTATAAATGCTAGGTACACATTTGTTACATTGGATATTAATAATTTATTTACTGTCATTTCCAAGGAATATGGTTTAAGAGCAGTAGAGTTGTTTTTAAGTTCTGATAATATTTTGACACCTATAGAAATCAATAGAATTTGTACACTGTTAGATTGTGTCTTAAGTAATAATGTATCTATGTTTGACAATAGTTTTTATCATCAAAACAGGGGAGTGGCCATGGGCACCCTTTGTGCAAACTCGTATGCCATCCTGGTGATGGCATACTGGGAAGGTCAAGTATTATTCAATAATATGTTTAGATGGAAGGAACAATTGAAATATTATGTTTGTTTTGTTGATGATGTGTTTCTGTTATGGGGGGGCACTATTGATGAACTAACTGAATTTATAATGTTTCTGAAAACAACAACAGACTTTTTAAGGTTTAATGTCACACATTCAGATAAGTCCATAGATTTTTTTGGATGTTCATCTATATATGAATGATGAGAATAAAGTTGAAACTACTCTATATAGAAAATAATGCTGGAGAAACAGCCTCTTACCCCAAGACAGCATGCACCCCAGATACTTGTTTGATAATGTAGTAAAAGGACAATTTTATAGAACATCTAGATTATGCACTAATGATCAGGCTTATAGAGAAAAATCATCTGAACTTGTAAGGACTTTTTATGACTGAGGCTATAAATATGATAAAGTGCAACAAGCACTCAGTCAATGTGATCAAGAAAGGTCTAATAGGGCACAGCCATGGTTTTCAAACAGTAACATTAATAACAATGATAATACACAAACTCATAAATCAGATGAACAACCTTTAAGAGTTGCTCTGAAATATGGAAACAACATAGAGGTGTATGTAACATTATAAGGAAAAATTGGGGAATTTTACAGACGGATGTACAATTAAAAAACATTGTTACTCAACAACCACAGTTTTGTTTTAAGCACAATAAAAACTTAAAAGAATTATTATGTACAGAGAGACCTATAACTAAACCTATTATTAAATGCTTGGGAACTTTGCCATGCACGCATTGTAAGGCATGCCAATGTATTAAAAAAGAAAATTTATTTATTCAACTCACCACTAAGAAAATATATACTTTGATGCAACATGCAGACTGTCACACCACAGATGTTATACATTTGGCTCAGTGTAAACAATGTCTTTCATTTTACATTGGAAAAACTAACTGTAAGCTGAAGAATATGATATTACAGCATATGTCAGCAGTACATTTAGGAAATATACATAATGCCTTATATCAGCATGTCAAAGTGGAGCAATGTCAACAATGGACATACCTTTGAATTTATGGTGTTACAGAATGTAAAAATGTCAAGGAGAGGAGGTGATTTAGGCAACCTAAATGAATACTTTGAAAGTAAATGGATAATAGAGTTGTCAGCAGACAGAGTCTCAGGTATTAATGGGGTTGTTCCTATTAAATCCACCCTCAAGATGAGGAGAGTTCAGTATTGAATTTCACTGGTTAGTAACTATTTTAAAAAGTTGTGTGAGTAGTTTGTGTAATGTTTGAAGAAGGGTTTTAAACCTGAAAGCACTCACAGCTTGTTTTATTTGTTTTATACGTTTATTAAACGCGGTTTTATCATGCTACAGCATGGTGTCTCAAATTAATTTTGCTTTCATCGATTTTTGCTGGATTACCGAGCTTTTGGTGGAAAGGTTCTTTCTGTTGCTTGTTTTTGGATTTATCTTGTGTAGATGAGACACACACACTTGTGAAATACAGGATGAACAATGAATCATTCATGGATCATCAGCTTATGATGATGGTATGTAAACCTTCATGAATGGTACTGATATTAGCAGTGGTATGTGCTCATGCATGGGCAATTTGGACTGTCATTAACAAGCAAAGCTTAATTTTCCAATACAGCAGGGATAAAAATGATGATGTATGTGTGTCAAGGATGTCTGTGGTTGTATATCATTTATGTCAGTGCTTTAGCGCAGACTCAACTTTTCAGAATGAAGTCATCAGTCAACCACACAGTTCACTGCATTTCACATGAGTATGTTAAACAATATCCATGTAATGGAGTAATATAATCCAGTATCAATAGTTATTTTTGTTCCATATCTCTTTCTAAAGCACCCTGCTGAGAAACGTATTTGCTCAGATGTTGGCCAAGTGTTAGGACATGGGTGATTATACTTTGATGTTTTGAACTCAAACTGTGAAGTACCAGTGTTTAATGGTGTTCAGTGGTGCTCTCTGACAATGCAAATAAGAATCAGAAAGGAAATGTTGAGATTCCTATTACAGTTACAGCAGATCTGTTTTATCTTAACATGTTGCATACATATGATCCGCATATTGCATCATACCCTTCCATGTTAGCTACAAAGCTCATTTAAAAAATGAAATGTTATGTTTGCCTTCTCCATTTGTGCAATTGTACTCTATGAGCAGAGTTCTTTGATGAAGGAAAAAGTGAAAAAGTTTAATTTGGTTTACCTTCTATTGTGTAAACGGGCTTAGCGGAGATGTGTAGCCATCAACAATTTGGACAGTGCTTAGTGGAAAAAAAATCCTCCTCTCAACGCTTTCTCTGTGGCACAAAGTGTAAACTTTCTGAGCTAAATCAAAAAGCAGGGTTTGAGTCCAGTATGTGGATCATTTTACAAAGAGAGTCAAAATGCAATTATTATAATAGTTTTTTATCGTGACATTAAGAATACCTAGGAACAGCTATGTTAAATATGTTGCCTGGCCAGACTGTGCAAGTAATAGCTACTGATTTTTTTTCTTATACCTACTACATACAAGACATGCTTCAAGGGAAATCACAAGTTAATTGGGTGCACAATACGGTGTAAGGTAAACACTCACCGCATTTTGCAATAACACCTGAAATTACATTTAGCAACACATACTTTAGTTGCTCTTTGCCAGACATTGTATAAATGCTGAGGACTACAACTGATCAAACAGAAGGGGCTTAGACAGATACATTGTCAACTCATTCACAGGAAAGACACACATAAAACAGGCACTAACAGTTTCACTTAATGTTGGATTTAAATCATTGTCAAAATGAAAAATTAAGTTTACAGACTTGATCATTATCTCAACACCCACCCCACCAAAAAAATATTGTATTTTGCACATGTCAAAAATCACACCTTTGAAGGGACAGTGATAACATTTACGTCCATCAGCCTAAATGAACTGTCAACTATGCAAACGTGTGAGAGAGAGAAGGGCTGAAGCTACAGACAGATATACAAACTAATATGAAAGGATGGCATTATGGGTCATTAATACCTATATTTATTATGTGCCCTCAGCATTTATTAGTCATGCTCTGTATTATTAAGTGATGGATTTGGAGATCAAGAAGCTGTAAGAAAGGCAAAACCTGATGAAGATATGAGTAGAGTAAGGATGGTTTACTAAATCTTCCTTATGGTCATGGATGTGTTGGCAAATACTTAAATGGATAAAGAGTAAGATATATGTCATTAAACATATCCTAGAAGTGTAACATCATCAGAATCACTGTGACATACAGCTGCAATCAAACTCTTGATGCTATGTTCAAAAATTAATCTTCAGACAACTGATTTATGTCGACACTTCACATAGATCATAGGATCATAGGAAGTTACCTGGCTATTGGCTCTGAGGCCCTTACAAGCCTAGCCAAGAATTTACCCCATCTTATGACAAGTCAGCATCTGATGCCTCTGTCCATCAGAGACACAGGTAGAATTTCAGGGGTGTATTTTCTGTTCCCCATCCAGTTAGCCAGGTTGTGCTTAAAAGGGTTAATGAGGTACTCTGCTTGACATGAAGAGGGAGTCTATTCCACAGAAGGGGGAGTCTCTGGGACACAAATCTGTCCCACCAACAAGTCCTACTGATGTCACAGACCAGGTTGGGGTCATGCCTGCATGTTACTCGAGTGGAGCTTGACTTGAGGATATGCAGCAGTCCCATGAAGGCGGGGTCTGTGATTGCTTTGTATGCCAGACAGAGGTCACCTCTGAGGAGTCTGTATGAGACTGAGTAGAGGGACAGTGCTTTTATCCTATCTGTGTAGGGTAGATGTTTGAGGCCCTGGATTTTCCTGATGAGGACCCTCTGTGGTCTCTCCAGCTGCTGCATGTGCTTTGTGAGGTACATGCCAAAAGGGGCATTGTACTCAATAATGGGTCTTATAAGGGAAGAATACAAGGATGTTATGACCTCCTTGTCCCTGGATGAGATACCTTTACTAATGAGGTGGGCCATGTAGAAAGATTTGTGTACAATGGAGGCAATATGGTGGTCAAAAGTCAGTTTGCTATCAACCTGAGTGCCCAAGTCCCTCACAATTGATTACATGCTTAAGGCCTTGTTATTAATTTGATAATTTGTGGGGACATCACTCTCCCCAAAGTGGATAATGATGCATTGTTTGGCATTCGGTTTGGGGCTATGTTTCTGGTACCAGTCATCTGTTTGGGCAAGAGTCTCTTGGAGGATGTCCACATCACTAGGGGAATTGATGACAGAGCCCAGCTTGCAGTCATCTGTAAACATGGTCAGCCACAACCCACTGGTTATTGGCTTGCACCTCAGAGAAGTATATCCGAAACAACAGAAGTCCCAAGACCAATCCCTGGGGTACACCGCTCATTACTGGTCTACTGCTTGAGGTGGCTTCCCCTATTTTGACTAGGTGGGTTCTATTATTGAGCCAGTTTGCTAGCCATCTGGTAACATATGGATTGATGCCTAGTTGAAAGAGTTTATCTATTATACCCAAGTGGGGAATAGCATTGAAGGCTTTAGCCAGGTCAAGGTAGGTGGTGTGCACTGTCTTCCCCCTCATCCATGACTTTGGTGTCTGTCTCAAAGAAGTCAACCAAATTTAACAGGCATGACCTCCCCTTGACAAAGCCAAACTGTGTGGGGTCGAGTGTTTGGAGGTTGCCAATGTCCTTGTTAATGAGGTCCATGATAATCCATTCCATGGCCTTGAAGATCAGGCTAGTTAGGCTGATGGGTCTATAATTCCCTGGATTGGTGGACGCTCCACCTTTGTGCAAAGAGATGACAGTGGCTGTCCTCCACTTGGCTGGTATGAAGCTGGTACTCAGGCTTTGGTTGAATAGGGTGATTAATGGTGCTGCAGGTTCCTGCCTGAGTTCATGTAGGGTGCAGCTTGGGATATTATCAGGTCCCATGGAGGCTGTATTTTTTTGCCTTTGAGAGGGCAGTGATGATTTGCTCCCTAGAGATAAGGGGAGGGGAGTAGGTGCTGGGGATGTCCTGATTTACTATAATATAGAATAACAATGCCAGTTGATCCATTTTTAATAAAAAGCAATCTTACTTCTCTAGCACCTTGGACAAACAGCATTTGATAGAGACAAACTGAAGACAAATTTCTGAGTTGGGATTAAAACCTTGTGGAGAATGTTCGATATGTAAATGCACTGTATCCACTTTTCATTATATAAATGATCTCATGTTTTTTTCCCTGTGACACTTATAGTTGTAATACAGAAGGGATAATATATGTTTTAAAATGTGAATGCAACTTATTTTATGTGGGTGAAACTAAGCAAAGTTTTTGAGTTAGATATTTATAACATCTTAGAGACATAAGAATAAACATTTGGAAAGCCCTTTAGGGCTACACTTTTTGACTTTTCATGAAGGGGATAGTCAAAATCTGAAGGGCACTACTGTAGAAAGGGTAAAAATTGTCCCTGGCATGTCTTTAAAAAATAAGTTAATTGAGAAAGAGGCAGTTTTTATTCTTAAGTTTGGCACTTTGTTCGCAAAAGGGTTAAACAGGGAACTAAATTGGAAATGGCTGCTTTAATTTAATTGTTTAATTGTTTTAATTAAGAACTTTGATATATATATATATATATATATATATATATATATATATATATATATATATATATATATAGCTGTATTATGGGTATGTGTTTGTATACTCTATCAAAGGCTCGTTGTCCAAGGAGCTAGAGGAGTGAAATTGCTTTTTATTAAAAGTTTGGATCAGCTGGTATTGTTGTTTTATATTATTTTTTCTTCAAGTGGTTGCTTTTTATGTCCTGATTTACTGATGGGGGGACAGAGGGGTGACATTTTCACTGAACCTGTCTGCCAGCAGGTTGGCTATATCTACAGCATTTGTGTATGTGGTGTCCTTGACCACAGTTCTGAGCAGATGTGAGTGCTTCCTTTGAGATTGTGGACATATGTGAAGAAGGCCTTATGATTGTCTTTAGTATATGTGGCCAGTTTGGACTCAGAATTTGCTTTGAAGGATTTCACTAGTGCTCTTATTTGCTTGCTCAAGCTAAGGACAGACTGCTTCCGATTAGGCAGCTGCTCCTTCTTGGTCCTGTAGATCAATTTTTTCCTTTTATTATAGAATTTATTTATTGCAGATGTCCACCAGACAAGTTTACTCTTCCTTGAGGAGGAGGATTTTGTCCTATCAGGTATTCCTGATTCCATGCAGCTATATAAATGCTTGTATAGTACTTTGGTGTAGGTTTGGACATATGTACCAATTCCTATGGAGGGAGAGGGGCTGTGACGCTGTTTATACCTTCCCTCAGGAGGTTGTAATCAGCTTTGGAAAAGTTTTTTTGTTTAAGAGGGGAGTTGGTGGGAGTTGGTGACTTCAAAAGTGACCACTTTGTGGTTGGATCTTACCAGGGAGGATGACACTGTAGGGATGCTACAGTGGTTATTCATGTTCGTTAATACCAAGTCCAAGATATTATCACCTCTTGTGGGGGTGTCAACCAGCTGGTCCAAGACATTTGCATTAACAAAATCAAGGACTCTCTGGGCATTTGTGTTTTGGCATGAGTAGTTCTTCCAGTCTATGGTTGGATAATTAAAGTATCCGAGGATCAGGGTAAAGGGTTGAATCTTGATAGATTTGAAGAGATCCAGATAGGTAGAGTGGGCATCTTGAGTCAAATTTGGGGGGAGTGTAGCTAGCTATGATTTTAATAGGGGTCTTATCAATGGTTAACTGCACCTGGAGTGTCTTCTGTGTGTCATACTCTTTGACCAGCCTGGAGGTGTGTATGTCTTTAATATGTGTGGCAACCCCCCATTTTGCTTTGCTGCCCACGGTTTAGGGTCTGAATGTATGAAAGGATGAGTAACCTGGTATGGCTGCAGTGCTCTTTGAAGCTTTGAACCAAGTTTCTGTGACTGCACCAATGTCAGCTTCTTCCAGGGTTAAGAATACTTGCAATGAGTGCAGTTTCATGTTTAGACTTCTAGTGTTTAGCAGTAAGACCTTTAATTTGCATTTTGATGAAATTTTCATGTTGGTAGTTTTGACCTCATGACATTGCTAAAAAGAGGCACTATGTGGGAGGCAATAGCCTTTGCCTGAAGCCTGAAGCCAAAGGAGACAGATGCAGGCCATCTCTGGCAAAGCATCGTGGTCTGTCAATCATGTCTTCCCAGATGGTCAGGTACTGGATACCCTTGGAATGACACCAGAAACTAAGCCAATTGTTAAAGTCAATCATTTTCTGTTTGTATAGAGGCATCATTCTGGGTGATTGTAGAATGCTGCTTAAGACTAGAAACATACCTGCCTGGGACACATATTCATTGAGCTTGATCATGTCTCTCTTCATAGAGTCCAGGGAGGTACTTCTCAAGTCATTCATGCCAACATGGATTATAACAGAGTCATTGAGAGACTTGAGTGCATGGGTGATATGGTGGATTCTGGCACCTGACAAACAACTAACCATGACTTTCCCCTTATCCAGCCTGGTGAGGGGCACATCTGTGTGTCTCACAATGGAGTCTCCTGTGACCAATATGTTGGGCTTATGTTTAGGCCTTAGTGACTGTGAGACACAGGTGTGTGAACTATGTATGGTGTGTGATGTGGTGGGAATGAAGTTCACGTGTGTTTTTGCCTATAAGGTCTCTTTTGTTTAGGTATTTTTTTGAGGAACTCTGCATATGTGGGTGTGTGTTGTGTAGGTGTCAGTTTTGTTTGAGGTGTGGTGTTTGTGATGACAACCTTCTCAGTGCCAGATATACTGGCTTGTGAGGGAGAGACCATAGACTCTATGTTCTTAATGTAATTGCATTTCTTACAAATTGTGTTTCTAGGTGGTAGTAGTAGAGGGTTGTCCTTGTACATGAGGCAGTTGCTACACTGTCTCAGGATGTCCATATCAACCAGACTGGCAGGAGAAACCATAGGAAATTGTCCATCCTTATTTGTCAGGATCTGAGGGAGAGAGGCCAGAGACAGCTAAGGGGGTAAAGTGTGAAAGGGTGAAAGGTCTAAGAAGAGTGATACTAGATGATCACACCAGTGCTACTAAGGGAAAATCTGCAGCTGGAATACCTTGTAATGGGTTTAAAACAGTGCAGCTGTGGTGCATGACATGCAAACAAGCCCAAACCAGCTCAAACCTGGGGTTTAAATATCACAAAAAATAGAAGGTTCTAGTAACACAGAAATCTAGCCATCCTGATAGTCCCTGCTTTCTTTATCAACCTGTGCCAAACAAGGTCCAAGCAGCCTTGCTACTCTCACTAGCAGAGGAGATAGGCCCCTACCAACAAAAGATGGCCACCAGAAACACAGAATGCAAAAACAAACAGCTCTAGATGCCCGCAAACCTTGAATCCAGACTATGCTACTCAATTTAACAGTAAGAGCACAGTAAAACTCATAAAAAGCGCAGATTAACCACTTACAGACAAAAACAGAACTCACAGCATAAAAACAGTTAAACAGTAATGAAATGCAGTAAAATGCAGTTAAACAGTAATGAACTGTAGTAAATAGCAATCAAATACAGTTAAACAGTAATAAAAAGCAGTTATTCCGTAAATTGCTTTAAAACAGTGCAAATGTGATAAATTAGCTTGCAAACACAACAGTAAAAAACAGGTCAAATAAAGCAGCAATTCAATAGAATACTGTCATCAATTTAATCAGGCTACCAATGAGCAGTAACAAATGTGGCAAACTAAATGCAGTTGAACACCTAAGCACAATCAGAAAAATGAAGTAGGAAGAGGCACAATTTTTTTTAAGTAGAAAGTGAGGAGACAGAAGGTAATTCAAGGTTAAGGAGCTAAAGGGGTGGGCCTTCACAACTGATCACACTGTACTCAGTAGAATGAGCTCATGCAACGGGTTGGCCTTCACAACTGATCTCACTGTACTCAGTAGAATGAGCTGATGCAATGGGGCTGGAAGGAGTGTCCAATATCAAATTTATAGTAGAGGCTGGCAACTCAAAAGCCACCAAGCTTTAAGGCCACAACAACAATTGGACAGCTGGGTGGGGATACAAGATCAGAACTGAGGTAAGGATTAAATTCATTAAGCCTAAAAAAAACAGTTGCACAGTTTAAACAGATATGCAGCAAATGTTATTTTAGTTAATCAGTAGTGCAGAAAACAGTTGAAAATAAGCACTTATCTTTTGTAGTCTCACAACAGGTTTTTAGAAAACAGCAGAGAAAGGTCAGAAGGCCTAACTCACTGCAGCTTTGAGCTAACAGAGGATGTTGCTCTTGGCTACATTCAATAGTCAAAGACCTCTTAGAGTACTGTCAATGATATCCTTTACTCTGTGTTCTGACTTTGCAGCATGTTTAACCATCTTTGTGTGAGGATAACTGGACTACAGTGGGTGATGGCAACAGCTGACCAGATTCTGCCATAGAACATGAATAGCTGTTCACCGTCACTTGGCAATGGTGTGTGATGCCAAACTCTGTGCAAAGGCTGAGGACAAAATGTGTAAGCTTTCCTATGGGCTATTTCTGGGTATGTGTGTTGTGTGTGATTCTATTTTTTGACCAGATTAAACATGTGAAAAAGGGGTTGATAGAACACTGGTGAAATGAAGAGCAAACAGAGGGGATGACACAGGGAAAGAATAGATACATTTGCAGGAAGGCAGTGGGAGAGAACTATAGCCATCAACTTCTTCACAGCATAAATGTAGAAGTGTGGACAGAATTTGCTGAATTTGGACTGTCACCACACCAAGGGTTAGTGACAACAACAGAATAATCTTGTACAGCCAACTGTAGAAAATCATGTATGTCAAGAAGATACATGGGTGAACTGGAGAGCTATGCTTGGATAGTTATGTTTTTGTGGGACAGGTGCCCATTTTTGCTTTTTTTTCTTTTAATGAAAAAGAAATGTTGAGAAAGGTGCTTAGGAATATGAGGGTCAGGTAGGAAGGTTATGTGAGGAAGCAGGTGCAGACATACAGTTCAAATAAGACAGACAAGGGTAGTGATGTACTCAAAAGGTTGGGGGACATCAGAGACACACCCATGTCAAGCCTGAGAACAGTGAGCATCTAGTCCTCACCCTCAGTACTGTAATCACTGTATCCAGTCTCAGTTTCCTGTGTCAGTGCTCGATGTGGCATCATCTTGGCAATGTGATGAAACACCTTTTCTAAGTGGCCAATTCGGGCACTGAGGTCCCTTTCCATTTATACCCTCCACTAGCTCTGCAGCTCTTGCAAAGTGATACAATCACCACCTCCACTAATACTACTTCCAGAGGGTACCAGTGCACCACCTGCCAGGGCAGAGCTACCTGATGTGGATGGGTCAGGTAGGGTAGGGGTTGTGGAGGTAGTGATGACAGTTTGTGACCCTGAAGTGCTGGATGTTGATGCTGCAACCTGTAGAGGGATGATGGACTAATCCACAGTAATCAGTCTTCATCTCTGTGCTGCATGTCAGTTTTTGTAAGTAGAAATGCATGACAACAGAATATTTTTAAGACATATAAAATACACCCCAAAAAATTAAGAGAAGTTGTGGGGTAATATAACAAAGAGAAATAATTAGACTCGTGACATATCACATGACTATATAAATTCAGAAAAGAAACATGTATGATTATCAAGTCTATGCACCAGTGTCACATCTAGGTATGACGGGAAGGTCTTACTCTGTTGTACCATTAATCAACTGAACTGCTATGAAATCATAAATAATTTCAATATTACCATATTGCATAATTACAATAGTTATTAGGCTTACAATAAGACCTGATACATCTGTACCTCTTGCCTCACTGAGGTGAGTTAACCTCTCTTGATGCACCACCCTGTCACTGCAATGTCTTCAGCAGCTGTTGAACAGAGAAGAAGAGGAGAAGAGATATGACAGCTTACTGAATGACAGTCATGGCTGTGTCCTGCATTATATATCATTTAGTACTGATGCGTCAGTATACTTTCACAACTGAGGGATGTCAGCAGTTCTAAATGTATCCTCCCATTGGTTAAGGAGGTCCTCCTTGTACTGTTTCAGGTTACAGTAGTGGTGACAACAATTCTCTCCAGTGTGTAAGATGCTAGTTGCACTGGATACAGCCTTGGCTAATCTGTTCCAAGCCTCAGCCTTATTCTGAGACCCAGTATGGTCTCTCTGCAGTAACATATGGCTGTAGTGCTTCATGGGGAGTGCCACAAAAATCCTGGACTCCTCAACACCCCAGTTCTGTGCTCTAAATTCAGCACCATCATCTCCCACACCAGCCATTCCTGCAGAAGTCAAGCAGCAACTCTATGTTTGAATTGGTACTAAATTCTAATCTCCCATTTAACAGCTAGTGTGCAAACATGTACAACCATGCCAACTGCATTTGCACAATGGAAAACACTAGAGACATTTGCAAACAAGAGGAAGATAGTTTATCAAACAGCAATAAAGGCATGAACCATGGCAGTGAGATTTGACATAAGTGATGCATAACCAATCTACACTTTTTCAGATGGTCAACACTGACAGGGTCAATGGCTTTGACTGTCATCCTTGGTGTTTTGTAGGTCAAATAGGATGACTTGGCACATAACTTTCTTTAATTACACACTGTAAAGAATTAGTTGACCAATGTGGGAATCAAACCTAAGAAAAACATAATCAACACATTTCAATCAAGGTGCCTATTTGTCAGTGCTACAGTAGAGCTCCATTTCAGTTATCTTTATACAGATAAACTGCATTCATTATGAATGAAGCTATACTTCAGATAGGCCTGTATGCGTGTGACATATTGTAAGTGCTGTGAACTGCATTCATATGAAAGAGGTAGTATTACTGTTTGTAAATGTAAGTCAGATGGAAATACTTTCATGAAAAGATTAATACAGGTTGGGATGTGATGCATACATACATACATACATGCATACATGCATGCATATATACATACTGTCATAAACACACAGTTGGTCTAAGTGAGGACAGAAGATGGTTTTAACTGAAGCATTTTGTCCATAATAGAATATAGACGTGAATTTTTAATTCATTATCATTATTATCCTGCTTAAACAATTATACAAACATTCAACTATGCTTCATAACTAAATGAGATATGCTACTTAGAAAAATACAATAAACTTAATTATGATAGCCCTTTGTATGTAGCGTTACCTCCTAATCAAAGTGTTGTTAGAAACTGCATTCTGACACCCTTTGTAAAAATAAGCATTACCTGGATCCAAACTGTGGATCAGCTGTGTTTTATCTCTAAAGACAGTGCACTTACACCTTGTGCCACAGAGAAAGTTACACAACAGGTGGATGTTGTTCACTCTGTACTTCTAGAGTGCTAACATGCATACACTGCTGCTATGGCTATTTGTGCTACAGAAGGCTTCCTAAAATAAAAAAAAAATCACCCTTTTCCTTATGCAGACCAGCTTGATTGCATGTCACTCAGCAGAGAGCAAAGTAAGAAATAGGATATATATATATATATATATATATATATATATATATATATATATATATATATATAGATAGATAGATATTTATAGATATGTATGTATATATATATATATATATATATATATATATATATATATATATATATGAAATTATGATGAAAGTAGGTCATCCATCTAAAGTAATAATTACCACATTCCCTTTATACTGTATGGATTTGAACCCCAGACCAACTTTATCAAGGGTGTAAAGTCACTGCATTTACAGCTTCTGCCACAGAAACAGGTATAAAGCATGTGCACATCCCTCACTCATTAGTAGTACCACACAGCAGTGACAAAACTGTGCTAATGAAGATTATAGAAATGACATTGTTCAATCTTTCCTTCAACTGTGAGCCCTGTCTGTGCTCTCCTAAGCAGTGCTGACATTACACAGGCAAACATGTAACAAGTTTTATTCTACACAGCAAAACACAAGCTGTGTTTTCACATCTGCTGAAAACATTATAAGCAGCATGTGGCTTCAAGCTGAATTCAAACCCTGCATCCTATTTCCTGTTTCTTTAAACTCATTTCATTTACATTGTGTGCTACAGTGATACTTAGGTGAGATACAGAATTTTTTTTTTACTGCTATTCAAAGTACTGTAGCAAAGTGCCCACCTGTGCCACTCTAAAATGCACTACTGATGGCATGCCAAATTAAATTTCTCAATTTGTACCTTGGGCAGTGGACTCTTGTTCACTGCTTTGAAATGCTACCAGTCAACAGTGCGCTTTGCTAAAATCCGCACAAATGAGGAACAGAAAATAAATTGTCAGTATTAACAAATATCTAGGAATAATAATGAAAAGGCAGGAATGTGAATTTTCTTTGATCTGTGTGTGGTACAACCTGATCATTTGCTCAGAAAATATGCATTAACTCTGTCAGACAGAACACTATCTGGAATTGAATCCTCAGGTCAACACAATAACAAGACACAGTCTGTTGTGTTTTTTATTCCTCTTTATCACCAACACAGGACCAGAAAATGCACCTTTCTCATTTGCTTGAGCATATCCAGATCAATGTAATATTGCCAAATACTTTACACTAATAATATCCCAGACCATATTTAATACCAGATTACCAAACTGCCAACCATTTCTTCTCTTTATTTTTCTGAGCATCTTCCCCTTCTCTCTGCTTAACTACAGAAATGCAATGTCATTGTTAGTTATTTGCATCTTTCTTTCAATGTGTAATATAGCTGATCCGCATTTCAGACAGATTGTAAGCAGAGAATGGACAGTGTGCTGTTAGTGCAAGGATATCAGTGTTGTTAAGGATGTTGTCATAGCTCTGAAGGTGCTTACACTTTTTATTTTAAGTCTACTCTGCATGGCACAAGCACTTCAGAGAGAACAGTCACTTCAGTATTGCTTGTTGTAGTCAGAGCAATCCGTAGCACCTGCAAGCAATTAAAAGCTAACAATTGTCATTGCTCCTCCCTGCATTCCTATGGCATGTGCATGCAATTGTGGAGCTACTTACACCAAGTTTACATCTCCTACACCAAGTGATTTTTTTTTTTGGCATTCAGCCATGCTAAGTATTTCACACCTCATTTGCATCTTCACAGTGCTCAGAGGGCTGAATCTACACTATATAAAAGGTACTGGTATAGGTACAGAAGTGGAAGGATGGCAGACTGGATGCAGACAGAGCATTTCTGCTATGTACATGGAGGAGATTGTTTACAAATTACTGCAGTATTTCGTAAGTTATGTTTGTTGTCTTCACAAACTTCTTACATGTTCATATTGTAAATGTATTTCAATATACACTGAAAAAAGAAGTTTGATATATATGGAAATGTAAAAATTCACTGCTGGTACACTGCACATATGTCAGTTCTTGCTATGCTTTCCAAATTATTGTGGTTACATCACAGTATTGTGTTATGATTTGGTACTGTGTGACTCCCTCAAATATGTGGGTGACTCATTGGACAGGATGAGTGAGACACTGGATCAGGTAGTGTCTGTAATGGCATGTCTGCTGGGGGAGGGTTGGCATCCACATGCCTGTAGAGCCATAACATCCTTTGGTGTTACCTGATATGGTCCTGACAGATCCTGAACCCTTACTGGCACTACTTCCACTGCTCTGTCAGTGATTGAGGTGTTCATACCCAGATATGGTAGGCCTTGGGGTCATGGTCCTAGACATAATTGTGCAGAAAGCTTGTCCAACAGACATTGCTCACATTTAGGTAGCACCCTCACTTTGAACCAGAGACATGGAAGTGCAACTCCTGGCAGAGGCAGTTTACATGTTCAAGCGCAACAACACCGAACAGACAACTCTGCCATGCATGGCTCACACCTGTCCCATATGGCAGGACAGAGTGCTAGATCAGAACTTGACTGTGTTTATGCAGAGACACACACATTTCACAAAAACTGGCCATACTGAACCACAGACATGCAAGGCTAAAACAAAAAAAAATAATGTTGATTGGGATATATCTTCTGTTAGTGTCTCTGAGATATTTCATACTTTAATGAATATGATGTATTTCTTGCTCACACACACTGACTATTTTGGTGTCACCCTTGGCCTACTGCACTCCACCACCCTGTGCAAATGATGATGACTATGCCATGGCCTTTGTTCATTTGACTTTGATTTAGGGTTGCATATGTCTGATGCACAGAGTGGATGTGTAACAGCCTGACAGTATGCAGGTAATTTATCTTCTTATACATTTGTTTGTATACAACAGATTCCACACTTACCTTGACATTACTGCAGTTATGAGTTCTGTGCTTTGGGCCTGTCTCTGTCTGATGCTATCCATACACAGACGTTACATGGGTAAGTAAAGTTTGTAGACATTGGATAGCATCATAATTAATATTTGTATATGCTTAGACTGTTATGTGTACTTCTTCACTGGGGAGTGGGTGCTATCATTTGCCTCTTAGTTGCTGAGTGTGTATGCTAAAATTTGAGTTTTAGGTGGTGAGTGTGTGTGTGTGTGTGTGTGTGTGTGTGTGTGTGTGTGTGTGTGTGTGTGTGTGTGTGTGTGTGTGTGTGTGTGTGTGTGTGTGTATGTGTGTGTGTGTGTGTGTGTGTGTGCGTGCAATCCTTTGTCTCTTTGTCAGGGCAAGGGCATATCGTGCATGTCTAGATCTGCCAGCTACCTCTGCAGCTGGAAGTTCTCCCTCAGAATCCAAGTTTGTATAGGCTGGAGGTGCTGGCTCTGCCTGTGGTCCAGGAATGTGTGGTCCTGGCTCTGCTGTTCCTGTTGCAGCTGTTTCCTCAGGATGATATTATGCAAAATAGCACAGACTGTGAGAATTTCTGCAGAGGTGCCTGGATTGTCCTACAAGGCACCCCCTGATATGTCTAGACAGCAGAACCGTGACTTAGCATGCTGAACATGTGCTATGATGTTTCTGGTTTTAGTGTGGACATTGTTGTATCCTTCTTGTTGGGTGTGTGTGCATTTCTGATGGGTGTCATAAGCCGCAATTTCAGTGTATAACATGCATCACCCAACAGATGATCTTGTGGAACATCACCCGTAGCAAACCTTGTGTAAATCTGCAAGATGTGCCATATGTGTGTCATGGTAAATACCTGGGTTGCTTGCACAGACATTGAAGATGATCCCTCAGGCATTACAGACATCCTGGCAGATGAGTGGAACCCTTTCTATTTGATGTATGTCCTTCCCTGTTCACCAGGTGGGGCATTTATTTCTATGAGAGTGCAGTCTATGGCCCCCTAGACGTCAGGGAAGTGAGCTACAGCACAAAATTCCTGCATTGTTCTTGGTGTTCATGGAAAATACATGTACTTCCTTGCATGTTGTTGCATAGTATTAAGACACTGGTGTGATATTATGGAGGCTGAGGCATTTGACGGACCCAGTATATACTCTGTGGGTCTCTGGAATGTACCAGTAGCTAATACCCATAATGCTGCACATATCTTAATTTCCACTGGTATGGGTTCTCCTTGATTTTTCCTGGGTAGGAGTGGCAGAGATTGTAGAACTCCTGTAGTGTTTCCCTGTCAACCCTGTATTGCTCAATTATTTCATTATCATGCAGTCCATGATATATTAAATGAGGTCTGAACACCCTTCTTCTCCTTGGATGAGGTCTATCAGCAGTAGCATGGATTTAAGCCTGTTGCACATACACATGCAGGAGCACAGCAGCAGCCCCTAACACTGCTTTTTTTTTTCTAAGTCTGATGGTGGCTGTATTCCAATAGGTTTTAGAGTTCATGGGAAAGGCTACACCATCTCTGCATAGTTACTTTGTAGCTTCCCGAATGGCTCTGCCATCTTGGATTGGTTACTTAGCATGTATTCAGCTGCTTATGCTTTCATTAGCATACTCTGCTCTTTACCTTTGTTTGATGGCTCTAAAAGTTTAATAAATACAAAATAGTGATCTGTAGTGTATGTGTTGAGCCACTACACACATACACACATGATAGCAGCATGGAAATGAGCCGTTTATGACTCCATCTTATAATCTTTTAAATATGCAGGTTTACAGATCATAGTAGCCATTTGTCATTTACTTGCATTTCATAACTTTGTGATCTTCTACAGTTTAACAGTGTAGACATATTTACCTCAACAATGTTAGTAAAAGAAGCAGTGTCTAGTCAGCCTGTGTCCATTGTTGTCAAGCATAACCATATCATTATTAACAGTAAGAACAGAAGCAACGAGTTTCACTGAAAATTGTTTTGAGAGTTCATATGTACTATTTTCAAATCATAGTGATTTGATTTTTTTAACTAATGGCATACTGCTTAACTTTGACTGTTTAATGGTATACTGATTTCAAACGTTTTCATCATCACAAGTTTCTTTTCAAAATGTGAAAGTCTATGCAGATGAGGAAGTGAAAGTGGGTTTTCCTGCAGTGTTTATATTCTCTTAGAAAAATATTAATGTACTGCTTTAAATGCATTTTCTTTTTATTACTTATTATCAAAGCTTTACCCACCATATAAAGAACCTTTCTATGAGAACATTTGTCTAAGAACACAACACAATACTTTTCTGGACCTAAAATCTACATATGGAGTTAAGTATGAAAACTACTGTCCCATTAAAGAAAGTTTCATTGTCAGCTGTGACTACTTGTGATATGCAAGCCAATGAAACAATCTTGGATATTATAATGGTAATAACCATGGATGATGTGGATACAACTGATTCTGCTACTGTGAGTCTGTAGTGTTATAGTCTTCAGTGAGTGTGAGAAGATATTCTCACTTCTATTGAGGAACCGTAGTTGAAATAATGACAGAAAAGTTCAGTGTGGCAATCCTGAAATGAAATGAAGTGAGGTAACTGGTGAAAAGTTGGTTCTCACAGTATATTATAGAATAATTTTAGTTCTACTTGGACAAATTTTAATGACAGAAGAATATTTCCCACTGAGAAAATAGCAAGGCAGCTTATTTTTTCTGAAAATGAATCACACATGTAGTGAACCAGTATACAGTATAAAATGTACGATGGACCACAGCCAGTGTATGATGTGCCACATATCAAGGGTGAAGAGAATGAAGACATTGACATAGAGGGGTTCTAGTACCCAATAGTCATCAACTTATCCAATTTATACTTTTAGGTTCTTTTCTGTCTGTGACTCCTGTGTTGTGCCCTCATTATGATCCAGATTTCCACTGAGAGACTTCAGCAATCAATTCATGTGTTAATTGTACTGTGGCTAAGGTTGACAGTGCAGTGCTTGGATCTGCTCTACTGCCCACCACTGCATTATCTAGAAATTTAAAATCTTAAGTCTGATGTCCACCGGGGGGGGGGGGGTGTCTATGTCATATAATTGAACATTCAACTCCACAAACTTCTGTTCGTTGAACCGAAAACAGCAAACGTGAACTTCAACAAATTTCTAAAACAGGGACTGGCATAGGTTAGCCAGCATTTGCAAATATCAGACAAACTCTAGGATGTCAAACCCACCCAGGTGGGAGCATGCACCCCCACCAACTATATATATATATATATATATATATATATATATAGACATATATATATATATATATATATATATATATATATATATATATATATATATATATACATATATATATATATATATATATATATATATATGTGTGTGTGTGTGTGTGTGTGTGTGTGTGTGTGTATATACCAACTCTAAGACTGCACTGGGGAAAAGGGCAAATTTCTTGATGTTGGCAAACTAATGCCATTCTCTGTTTTAGAAATTCTCTGAAGTTCCTGTTCACTGAAGTGAATGTTCGCTGCTTTTAGGTTGATGAATTGAGGTCCGCGGAATTGAACATTCGATTATGTGACATAGACCCCCACCAGGGGTATGAACCCTCAGGTCATACCACTACTACCAAATAGTTTAAAGTATATGAAAGGCACACAAATTTGAATGGGAAGACAACTCAGTAAGTACAGCTTGACCACACAGCATGCAAGAAATATGTACTGTTGGCAAATAATAACGATAAACACAGACAGTAATATACATTGCACTCTGAACAGTTACAGGTGGATATCAGCAGCTTGACAGCCCATGGTGTTAAATATACACTTCAAATAATAAATAATAAATAATGCATAAATACCAGCCACAATATCCTAAATTTGAATACATAAACTTTACTTACAAAATTAACTAGATAGTATAGAAACATGTTAAATATGCATAGATGAACATATTTGCAAAAAACAACAGAAAAAACAACTAACTGTACAGAGTACTTAAAATGAAATTCTAGCTGATGCTAAATAACTTAGCTGACTGTCTTAAAGAATACTAAAACCTTAACTAAACTAAGCTATTAGAAGACTATAGAGACACATTGCAAAATAACAAGTTACAGAGATGTAGACACACCAAGGTCAGACCAGAGTGCCTCTCTACTACTGTTATTTCAGATAAAAAAATATATTAGTTTATTATTTCTTTTCTATATAAACCATCAGGAGTAAATAACTTGTGTTTTCTTACATGCAGGGAAAAAAAAAATAAACAACAGAAAGACCACCTAAAAGTAAATACTGGATTTCACATATCACTACTAGCTTCTTGTACCCATTTGTTTTACAGCTAAGGGCTTAGAGTTTCCTGTCTGGTAACTATTTTGTGACTGTACAGTTTCATGCATATACTGCAGTGGTGGTGCTGCGGTAGCATTGTTGCCTCACAGTAAGACGCTGTCCGGTTCGATTCTAAGCTGTGTGGAGACATGCGTGAATGGGCGTACCTTCGTTGAAGGTTGTGCATCAGGGCTGGCAACTCAGCATGTAAAAATCTATTGCCAATCATTAGCGGACCGGAGTTCCACTGTGGCGACCCCTAACCGAGAAAAGCCAAAAGACACAACAACAACAGCTTCATGCATGTAAGTAACTCTTTCCCAAGACAAAATATCTCTAGATTTCATCACATAATTGCTCAAACTTCCAGCAGAATAGTTACATTTTTTTTCTGTATTATATAAGAGAACAAATACAATTCTGCTGCCACTGTTAAACTATTTTACAAAAGTAATTTCATAGCGTACCTTCTTTTAAAGATGTAACAAAACTTAAGCATAGTTTGCAAATGTGTTACTATCTGAACTAGGAAACAAAGAAATACAAATGCTTTTTTTTTAAAAAAACTTTCTTTTTATTAATTTTCATAAATCATGAACTTCTTACATCACGCAGATAATTATACATAGACATAACACTAAATATTAAAACTATATACAAAAGATGCTCATAACATACTATTCTGTTTGAAAAATTACTGTGTTTTCTCCATTCAGAACTTACTTTTTTATTTACCAATAATGTTTCAGATTTGGTGCTGTTGAATTTTAGACCTGAAAGTTTCTCAAAATGTCCTATAGCTGTTGTAATATGCCTTATTGAAGAGTCTAAATTTCCTATGGTTAATATTATATTGTCAGCAAATAATTGTATTTTAGAAGCATAATTTGAATTAACAATAAAGCTATTTATGTTATTATTTCTTATGTAATTTGCAAACGGTTCTACTGACAATGCAAATAACAAAGGTGACAGAGGACAACCTTGCTTAGTTCCTTTTAGTATTTGAATTTTGTTAGATAAAAAGGCCCCAATTTTAATATACGACAAAGAGTTTTTATATAAGCTATTTGTTAGTTCTATGAAATCTGTGGAGAAATTAAATGTTTCCAAGATTTAAATAGGTATGACCAAGATAAAGAATCAAATGCTTTCTCTATGTCTAAACTAATAATTGATAATTCTTTTTTCTTTTTATTTGCAACATCTATTAAGGTTAAAAGTCTGATGACATTGTCCTGAACTTTCCTATTCAAAATAAACCCCGTTTGATCATCTGCTATTATTTCGGGGATTAATTGATTCAATCTTTTAGTAAGTATGGAGGTAAAAATGTTATAATCTACATTTAGCAGAGATATAGGTCGATATGATGATACTAATTTAGGGTCTTTATCTTGCTTTGGAATGGGAGATATTATAGCATACTTCCATGAAGGAAAGATATTTTTATTTTTCCTAAATTCTTCAAAAGCTGCCTCTAAAGTCTTTAAGGTATCTTCTGGAAACAACTTATATATTTCTCCTATAATCCCATCTAATCCAGATGCCTTGTTGTTTTTAATATTATGAATGCATTCCTTAATTTCTTTTAAAGTTATTGGTTTAAGCAAATTAGCATTTTCATTCAAAAATTGAGTCACTATTTGTATTATTTCTTTGTGCTCTGTTACATGTCTTGTTTTAACTCCTGTATTATCAGTGATTTCTTTTATATGATATATGGTCTAGCTAAATTTTTTGCTTTGACTGCCAACCTATGTACATTTTTGGGGTTCACTGAATAGGATTGAATTTTGAATTTTTCTAGATTTATTGCCACTTTATGATTTACAATTTCTGCATATCTAGTATTTAATGTTTTAAGTTCAGAATTAGTTTTTATGTCCTTGGTGCTTAAACTTTTCTTTATTTCGTCTATTTTAGTTGTATTTGTGTTAATTCATTTTCCCATTGTTTTCTTTTGTTTAGATACCAGTTTTTGATCTTACCATATAAATAAGATTTTAGTGAATCCCAAAGTATAACCTTTGAAGTTTCATTATCATCACTGGTGTCTATAAAATATTTTAGTTCACCAAGAAGCCACTCTTTAAATCCATTAAGTGTAGTAATGTAGACAGGTAATCTTTGCCACGTTATTAAGTCTTTAGGCATGATATTTACCTTAAAAAATAAGGCATTATGATCTGACAATTGGGCATGAACTAATTAACACTTCTTGTACCTTAGAAAATATATTGTTAGTAACTAGTACTTTATCAATTGTTGTTTGTGTACCATACCTATATGAATAATGGGTGTATTCTAACGAGTGTGTTTCTTTTAAATCATATATATCCCTAAGACATAATACATTAATAAAATTCTTTAACTTTTTAGCTGCAGGGGAAATTCTAAATTTATCATTTTTGGTAGTATCTTTTTCAGTGAGAAGGCAATTGAAATTTCCTGCATGATTTATTTCTCGTTTGGATTTGGAAATTATTAACTCTAAATGATTCCTGCTGTAACTACTCCAAAACCAGGTATCCAGTAAGAATTTACAAGAGTTACATATCTTTTGTTTATCTCCAGAACTGCCAGGCATAACATGCCATTCTTGTCTGAGTAAGTATCAATGATTTTAGGCATTGATAATGTTTTTCTCCATAGTATCATCGTGCCTCTTCTCTTGGTTTGGTAGTGGGATTCTACAAGGACCATATAACCATTAAAAGAAAATTTATCTATGTCCCTGTCAACAATATGTGTTTCCTGTAAAAAAACTATATCTACTTTATTCACTTTCAAATATCTAACTATACTCCCTCTTTTGACAGGATTATTAAGGCCATTGACATTTAAAGACATACATTTATAAGAGAACATTTAGAATGATACATATATATATCTACTGAATTTAGTTATGAGCAGGTAACTATAAATGAATAAGAAAATCATTAGCAATGGCTAATCTACAATGTATGTACTGTACCTGTGTACTATGTATGTATTCTACCTATGTTCCAAATTTCAGCTGTACACCACAAATCTATTAATTACCTTTATTTTTAAAATTAATATTTTTTTGTTTGTTCTCTCCACTGTAACTGTTTAAGTGCCACATACCACTGTAAAAACATGTCTCCTGTAATTTGTGTGTATACTGATCATGTCTAAATAACTAAATGTGTCTATAATTTTTCTTTGTGGAGCTTTTCTCCCTGGGCCTCTGCTGAAAAAGGGCCTTTTCGGCTCAGTCAGACACCCCCGGTTAACAAATGTAAAATAAATAAATAAATAAATCAATATATAACTATATACAAAACTAAACATGGAAACCTAATTTCCTGGCTTGATGAAAGCATCATCTTAGCCACCACCACTAGCAGTCCTACAACCAATCAACCTTTATATTGCTGCTTCTGCCCTCTAATAATTAGCTATACAGTTAAACTTATTCAATATTATGTAACATTATGTTTAGTTATTGAAGCGCAAAACATCTGAAGACATATGATAGAATATTAAGTATTTTACAAATTACAAATAAAATAGTCATGCAATAAATATTCATGTTTGACAAACATCTCTATGTTAGAGTAACAGGACTATGCTCTCATAAACCAGCATATGTAAGCTTGATTTCAAAAGCAATATAAGAAATCAGAATCTTTCGTTAAGATGAAAAAAGATATTTTCCTAATACAGATTAAACTATGAATAAAGAGTGTACATCCAATTTAATTATATAATTTGAAATGGTACTGCGTATTAAATATATATTTATATATTTAAGGCATAGAAACCCTCTCCATTTTTCTTCTATCGCCCATTCTCCTCTCAACTATTCCTTCTATACATTTGTTTATGGGCTATATATGTATGGTCTAAGCAAAGTATGACCAATATTTTGAAATCTGTAATATTAAACTATCATGAGCGTTTTAAGCTTATATAAATGTGGTAAACGTACTTTATTCAAACATCCTTCTCCGTTTCATTTATCCCCCTTTGTTCTAATAATAAGCCATTTATACAACTTTCTAATATTAATATTTCAAAAATGTATTCATTCAAGTCCTCATTGTTGTCAATATCACTGCTATTAGCATGAGAATAAATCAACATTGCTTATACTAGTTGTTGATTATAAGATAACATCTTCAATATATTGATCAGATAGTACAAGTGTTTGCTGTTTTGAAGTAACTGGATATGTGTTATTCCCAAAACAGCTTTTTGTTTTGTTTATTCAACACTTACTGTTGTATTAAGTATTTGCTTAAAATTCATTATTACTGCATCCTTCTAGATTTTAGGAATGCCTAAATACAAAGTACCCTTGAAAATAATAAGCAATTTTCTATTATCCAAATAACATTCCTAATGTATCAGCACTCACATGAAAAAAGATATGTTTAAAATAGGCTTTTTTGGGGTGAGATATATAACACATATATGAAGAAACTCTCAAATATGATTCTCCAAAAGTGACTTATGAAGAAATACCAATAATGCTCTCTTTACAGTTTCTTTTTTATTTAAAACATTTAGATGTTCATATATCAGGTAACTATATTTACCTCGGCTTATTAACATGCAACAATATGACACCTTCCCCCTTTTTTCTTTTTTAAAAATCTATCTGTAACTTATAAAGGGATGCTCTATTTTAATGTTTTTCAACTTTCCCCTTCAGCCAGCTGTATTTATCTTGCATTAAATATCTGGTGAAGCTGCATTGTAACTAAAGCGTCTGTGTGATGTATAGAGAAATGCTAATTTTCTCTTCATGTGTAATTTACTCTTCATTTATAAGTTATTTTATTTCTACATACAATTAACCAGAATTCATCTTAGAACTAAACATGTATCTCACACTGTCAATAAGTTTAGAAAACAAAGCAATTCAAAACAATGTTAGGAAACATAGAGTGATAATTATGCCTTGAATACTGAATTTAGCTGCAACTACAACAGTTTCCAGCATTTATGTTATTAAATCTAGTCTCCGGCATCAAGAAGAACTAGTAAACATTCATTTTGTTAGGAAATTATAAACTTACAGTCAAGAAACTACTTTGAAGAATATTTTGAATGTCTCGGCAGCAAAACTTCCTTGCTGCGTCTTTATCGCCTGTAGTAGTTGTTTCTTATGTGCGACCAGGGCTCAGAGTACAATTAAGTCATCACTAGAAGTTTTTACAAAGAGCGCCAGTCTCAAAACCATGGATCAATGAATAGCTTGTGATTTAGATCTCTTGAGGCTTTGCATTCAAAAATGAATTGCATACACGAGGCAGGTATGACATTTTTCAGTTATTTTTGGCTTTCCTAGCTTTCATGTGCTTGTGGGTTACAAAAAAGCATGTAAAATAGAAAAAAACAAGTTAAACAGGGTAGCACTATGCAGCTATTATTTTTTTTTTAAAACCACAGACCGCACTTCTTTTGAAGTGCTCTCTCTCTCCAGAACATCCATCATAATTACTTTAATACCTACAAAGAAAATGTAATCAATCTAAAGCCCACAAAGCTTCCTGACAGACTGTATAAGCGCCCACAACCCCCGTTCAGCATTTAAAGCTACTGCCACTCTATTTGATGTATTAAGGTTACAGAACAAAGACACATAAACTATTTTTAAACAACAGTTTAATATTATTCTAATGGCACTCAACACACCACTAATTTAAAATATAACATTAAATCACGATCTTGTAAGATTATGACAAGATCTTATGTGCTTATAAGCCATTTATTTTTATTTATATTATAATCTATATAGGGGATAAAAACTTCATAGCGGAGGAAGGAGAAACGGCAGAAAGTAATTATCTATATAATAATAAGAGTAATTACTATAAAAGAGGAAGAAGGGTTAGTTATATATAGTTGTAAATATTTATTTTAAAATCTTACCTCATATTTGCACTATTTATCCTATTCCAAGGGAGAATAACCTCAGGAAATTAGAAGCTTATGTTTTACTTCCCTTTAAGTTTTTTTTGGACTTATCATTTGCTGTTATTTTGCCATTAGTAGCTTGTCTCTTTAGGCTTGGAGTAGAAAGTTCCATATCTTCAATTTTGTCTAGTAAATTATGTTTTTTGACAAATTATGTTGCTTATTCAATATTATTAAAGATTTTTTGACCATCTGGAAGTGTGACTTTTAATCTAGCAGGGAAGAGTATTTGAGCTTTTATTTCAGTTTTCTTAAGGTTTTTAATGAGGAGAATACAAGCTTTCTTTTTGCTATTGTCGCAGATGTATAATCATTATCACATCTAATAACTCTTCCATTTTCTTGAATGGGGCTCTTCGTCCAGGCAGTTTTTAACTCCAGGTCTTTATTCTGTGTTGACAAAAACTTAACTATGATGGATCTTGCTGAAGTTGGATTTTTTGATATAGAAGGATTTGATAAAGGCCTATGAGCCCTTTCAATTCTGTAAGAAAGTGACTCTGGGAGGTTTAGCACTTTAGGCAACCAATTATTCAGGAAAAGAATAATATTATTTCCCTCTGTCTTTTCAGGAACTCCATAAATTCTAATGTTGTTCCTCCTTGACCTTGACTCCAAATCTTCCACTTTCTCAGTTAATAAGTTGTTTTGCTTCAATAAGAAATTTATTTGACTGTCATTCTCTATCTGCCTTCCATCTATGTCATTTAGAGATTCTTCTATGTTGGTTATTTGATCCAAGTGCTTTGAAATAATTTCCTTTAAATCTTGAATTAGCTTTTTACTTTCTGTTTTCATATTTTCCATAATGTTTTCTAGATTGTCCATTTTAGTAGAAAGGTCCTGTATACTTGTAATTATGGTCTGCAGTTCTTTTTTCATAGAATTGTCTTGAGCTGAAGACTTTCATATTTCAAGTATCTGTATACAGCTGCTAATATTCTGACAGGAATTTTGTGAGAAAATTCACTGAAAATGTTACTTTTTCTTCCTCAGGTAATCCACAACAATGAAAAGAATATTTTACGTAGTTTTCCCAGTGTATTTCGAAAAATTCCAAATAAATCCTGTCAGAAATAAAACTTATAGACAGAGCAACAAAAAACTGCTGCACTCTGACATCTTAGCCACGCCCCCATACATACAAATGCTTTTTGATTACACTCAGTGTAGATTCAGTGACAGGATGCAGCTTGGAAGTGGATGACACAATGGTATGGAGGAGTCTGGACATCCTGTATATTCAAGATACAAAATGGAGGGGCAGTGCAGCAAAGCCACTTGACTTGAGATCTAGAGCTGACTACTCAGGAGGAGGACAGGCTAGAAATGTTGTGGTTATTGTGAGGGAGAGGCTTCAAAAGGCACTGAGGGATGTCATCAGAATTAGTGATAGACTCATGGCAAACAGACTCCAACTTAATGAAAGGACAGTATTTATAATCTCAGCCTATGCCCCATAGCAGGGTTGTGATAGTGAAGAGAAGAATATATTTAGACAGCAGTTGCAGGACCTACTAAATAAAGCGGGACAGGAATTGGTGTTAATAATATGTGACCTGAATGCATATATCAGGACAGACATAACAGGATATGAGGACTGCCTGGTTTCACATAGGTGGGGCAACAGGAATAAAGAAGGAGAGGCAATTCTAGATTTCTGTCTGGCAAATGGCTTGATAGTAGCCAACACACAGTTAAGAAAAAAAGGCAATCACATGATCACATACAAGAGAGGTGAACATGCAACTCATGTAGACTTCCTTCTAGTAAGGAAATGGCACTGCGGTAGAATCTGTGATTGCAAAGTCATCCCCAGTGAAACAGTCAGTCCACAGCAGCATAAACCACTGGTTGCCAAAATCAGCTGCAAGCAGTGGTCAGTGAAGGCTCTAAGGTCAACAGTGATCTGGCTGAAGACTTGGAAGTTGACTGGAGAGAAAGTACAGCAGTTCAAGGAATTACTCATGGCTCTAGCACTCCACAAAGAGAAGAAATAGGTGGAGATGAAGAAGAATGGCAGCACCTCAAAACAGCATGTTTGAGGACTACATAACAGATATGTGGCTGAGCCAGGCATGGAAATAAGGTACATAAGACAAGCTGGTTGTTGAATGCAGAAGTCCATTTAGTCATCAAAAGAAAGAAGGAGTGCAAGAAAAGGTGGGAGATATAAAACATTGACCAGGCCAGGCTAACAAAGAGGCTAAGAAAGGATTTGCAATAGCAAAGAACAGGGAATCAGAGGCACTCTACCAACTTCTGGAAAGTGACTCAATAGGTGGCATACAGAAAATATACCAGGTTGCAAGGCAAAGACAGAACGATAAAGAAGATAGTCATCACCCTTCATAAGAGATGCCAGCAACAACCTGCTCACCAGTACACAGGACATTGAAGGCAGATGGAAGGAGAATTTCCAGAAGCTTCTGAATGAAGAAAATCCCACCAAAGTTGCACTGCTCCATTCACAGCCTACAACGAGAGAAGAAGAGGAGCCCACAATAGAAGAAGTAAGAATAGCACTAAGGAAAATGAAGTCAGAGAAAGCAGCAGGCTCACATGCGGTCACAGAATATATGCAGGAGCGGCCTTAGGTCAACTGGTGCCCTAGGCAAAAGGGCTCCACAGCACCCCCACCACACTACCCGGTGCCCCCAACCTGGTCTAACTACAAATAAATACTTTAAAAATGCCCCTGCTAGAATGGTGCCCTAGGATGAGATAGAGGAGAAATGACTCCTGAGGTTACTCACAGTAGTGTGAAGAGAAAGGCATATCCCAGATGACTGGAGAGTATGTATACTCATGCTTGTGAACAAGAATAAAGGGGCCATCAACAACTGTGGGCAGTACAGAGGTATAAAACTCCTGTCACATTGCATGAAAGTTCTGAAGAGGGTGCTTGATAACTAGATATGCAAAATAGTAGAAATTAGATGAGAGATGAGTAGTTCAGAATCAGAATGAAGAGGCCAAAGCTAGAATCAGAGGGGCTGCAGCCAAATGGCATAGAGTGTCAGGTATAGTGTATGACAGAAGAATGCCAAAGAAAATGAAAAGTAAGACACAAAATAGTGGTGCAACCAGTATTACTGTATGATACAGAAACCTGGGCAGTAAAGGCAGAGCAGATGTGGAAGCTAGAGGTGACGGAAATGAAGTGCCTGAGATGGGCGGTTGGATGCACACTGTGGGACAGACAAAGAAATAAGAATATAAGAGCAGAAGCCAAAGTAGTTCCAATTGCAGAAAAGATCAAAGAGAACAGATTACCATGGTGTAGGCACATGTGCAGAAGAAAAGAAGACAATCTGGTGAAGAAGATATATATGGGTGCATTACACACTAGGGAATACACTCAAAGTGAACTAACTAAATATCAACCCACATATGGTTGAAAACATAGAAGTCAAAACTGCAGTATACATGTGTTGGGAAACAGCCTTGGTGCATGCATTTTCAAATTTTTGAAAAATGAAATAAAACATAACTTTTTTGTAGGGGGCAAGCCTGGGTGCACACTCACACCCCTTTCCTGGAGACTGTTGATCTCCCACACCTGTCAATAAGTTGTCTTGTCAGACATAAATGTCTAGACTAGACGCTGTTGACATTACACATACTTAACATTTTAATTGACACAAGCAGGTGGTGTGAGCATTGGCTCAAATAATTGTCTTTGTTGAAGTGACACCCTGACCCCGTGTGCAAAAATGGGAAAAGGGGTTGGGGTGGATGGAGATGGATATGGATATACATATATATATATATATATATATATATATATATATATATATATATATATATATATATGGGTCTGCTTTGTTTTGTTGAATCTCATTTCAATGAATTTCATTTCACCCCAACCACAATGCTGAAAAAGCAAATTACTGAAAACTCATTTCACTGAATCTCATTTCACTGAACTGCAGTTAGTATATATGGGACTGTGTAGAGTACTGTAAGGCAAGTAAAAGATATATGCCCTTTTTCCCCTCTGTGCGATCTATATATATATACATATATATACATAATTTAGGGGGGTAACCTTGTGTGTGTTTGTTTTTGTATTTTTTATTTTTAAAATTTCAAAAAAACATAAAACAATATAATAATAATAATAGACACCAATGACTAACTCTACTAACTCTCCAGAAGACAATGCAACAATGGCAGGGGGGGCCTCCCCCACACCTCCCAATAATATATACTAATATAGTACTACTATCAGGTGGGGAAAGGGCATATAAGGGCATATACCTTTTCTTTGCCTTATAGTACTTATAACTATAGTTCATCAGTGAAAGATCACCCAGTGAAAGTTTCAGTGTTCATTTTGTGATTTGAAGTTTCATTGAAGTGGTTGGTGAAATGAAATTCAATGTGAAATACTATAATATATATATATATATATATATATATATATATATATATATATATATATATATATATATATATATATAGTATATATATATAGTCCCCCACACACAAAATCCAAAAAAGTCAAAAAAGTGGACCGGCCCATTGACTCTTGGATATGTTCGGACTTTCAACCGACATTACCGTAAAGTGCAAAATCATTCCATAGCAAAAGTGCATAATATTTTGTTGGTCAATATCTATTATGGGTATGGGGGCATATGGTATATGGGTGCAGGGGGCATAGCCCCTCTCCCATGGGCCCCGTGTGTTACTGTGTTGTATTTTTATTTTTTGTGTTGTTTATATCGAACATTTTTATTTTTACTGTATCATATGGTCTCGCTTATATTTGTTTCGACGCCATATGGCTCTCTGCATATAACATCCATATATATATATATATATATATACACACACACACACACACACACACACACACACACACACACACACACACACAGCTATTCCAATAATCCTAAATCAGTCTCTAAATGTGCTGCATGCCAGTCAACAATGAATTAATGTATATAATGTTGTTTTGTATCACAAATACTGCTACTGCTATAGTCCCATACCTTAATTACTTAAGAATATGATTAATTCTTTGTGTTGAGAATTAATTTCCTTTTGATTTCATTATGCTTCCTGATTGTCTATTATTCAGAAGTTAATAATAAATAAACAACTCCTACTGGAGAAATATGCAAATATGCATACTATTCTTTCCGCTGCACTTGGGAAATGATATTACCAGTCATTTAGCAGACTAAACACACACACACACACACACACACACACACATATATATATATATATATATATATATATATATATATATATATATATATATATATGGTTCTATTGTGTATGATTGAACTAATTTAATGCTGAACTGAAAACACCAACAAAAATGTTTGAACATACACCATACTGAAAATGAAAAATATCAAATGAAATAATATTGAGAAAGGAAATTTTCCTCTCCTAATAGTAATAGTAACTCACCCCCACTGGACTAACCTCAAATTTGGCTGAATAATGGCGGTGTTACAGGAAGGTTTTTATGAAGGTGATGTGTAGGGTTAGGGTTGAGAGAAGGGGCAGTGTTAGGGATATGGTTAGCACCAACTACTTAAGAGGGTAGGTGGGCTTTACTAAGGTGGAGTGGGGGGGGTGTTAAAAAAGCCCTTCCCCCTAACACTATCACGATTCAGAAAAATTTGACATTTGATATATGTGCTTTGTATGTCAACCATTCATCATAAAACTGTATCTCTCTCTCTCTCTCTCTCTATATATATATATATATATATATATATATATATATATATATATATATATACACACAGACACAAATATACACTCACACATACATACATATACAGTGGATATAAAAAGTATACACACCCTTGTTAAAATGCCGGGTTTTTGTGATATAAAAAAATGAGACCACAATAAATCATTTCAAAACTTTTCCTACCTTTAATGTGACCTATAACCTGTACAATTCAATTGAAAAACAAATCTGTTAAGGGGAAAAATATAAAAAATAAAAAATGTACAATAAGCTGGTTGCATAAGTGTGCACATCCTTAAATAGGGTTACCACCTGTCCCACTTTGCGAGGGACAGTCCCTCTTTGGGCAGTTGTGTCCTGACAAAAAAAATATTAAAAATGGCAAATGTCCTGAGATTGTAGGACATAATTATGTCCTATATTGTATGTAATAGTTGCATAACACAGTTATTCTATATCTAAAATACCTAAATGTTATAAGAAACAGAATAAGCACCTAAAATGCTACAAGAATAAGCTATTATGTAGGCAAAAAATTTAAGTTCTATTGTTTGTACTGACCATGGGTATGTGTGGGCCTGTAAAATCTGTTTGTCCCAAAAATGTCCCACTTTAGCCATTTGAAAGTAAAGCCCTTTGGTAAGCATTAGGTAACCTGTCTACCACATAAGGAGTGGTTCTGGCCCAGAATTTGTAGTTATTGGCCGTTTGGGCGGTCTTCCATCTCTCTCAACTTTCTGATTTGAAGGCCTGCATTTGCACTTGTTTCTGTCCTGTAACTCCTGGGCCCATCTCATTTGCTCACTCAAAAAAAAAAAAAAATGATCTGCTTTTACTGTATTTGTGTTTCTTCCTACTTTATTTTGCTTTTGCGTCATCTTAATAGTACTCAATTGTATTTATTACTGCTTGGTGTAACTCATTCTAAGCCTTTTAGTTTAAGCACTTGGGCTTCAAACCTGTTGTTTTACATTAAGAAGGTTTGTGGTCTGCACTGTAGTGGCAGAACAGGTAGCTTACATCCTTCTAAGTTGGGAACTGCTGATTGAGGTCTCAGTGTCTGTTATTCTAAAAGTGTATTAATTCTGGTTTAAGCACTTGGGCTTCAGGCCAGTTATTTTACATTAAGAGGGTTGTTGGTCTGCACTCTTGTGGGAGGAGAGGCTGGACTCTGCCCTTCTGAGCAGGGAATTTCTTGTTAAAGGCTTATAGTGCCTGCATATTTGAACTACTTCTTACTGAAATTGGTACACCTTGTTTGCTGTAGCATAGACTAGATCCAGGCCTGCTGGATCTAGCTTTGTTTGTATAACTTGAGCACTAATCCAGGCATTCTTTAAAGTATTCAATTGTTTTTATTACTGCTTGGTAGTAACTTGATTAAAGTGTAGCGATCATTCTAAGTCTTTTGGATTAAGCACTTGGGCTTCAGACCAGTTGTTTTACATTAGGAAGGTTTGTGGCCTGCACTGTCGTGGCAGGACAGGTATCTTACATCCTTCTAAGTTGAGAACTGCTGATTGAGGGCTCAGTGTCTGTTATTCTAAAAGTGTATTAGTTCTGGTTTAAGCACTTGGGATTCAGGCCAGTTATTTTACATTAAGAAGGTGCATGGTCTGCACTCTTGTGGGAGGAGAGGCTGGACTCTGCCCTTCTGAGCTGGGAATTTCTGGTTAAAGGCTTATAGTGCCTGCATACTTGAACTGTTTCTTACTGAAATTGGTACACCTTGTTTGCTGTAGCATAGACTAGATCCAGGCCTGCTGAATCTAGCTTTGTTTGTATGCTTGTTGTTTGTTTGCTTGTTATTTCCCTGAAACGCTAATTCCACCTAAAACACAGCTTTTCAGTGCTTCTGTGGACCCCTAGTGATATCTGCATTGCTTACTGTACTTATTTCCTTGTTTCACTTGAAAGAAAGTTAGTGTTTGTCGTTTTTGCATTTAAGTTACCTGTAACACATTGCATTTAAGTTACCTGGCACTTGCACACTAAAGCAATTATATAAGTCAGCACTAAAAGATTAAAAGCACTACACCCTCACAAACTCCCCTTGAGTATCTTGTTCCCTATTGGCCCTTTTTTCAATTATAAAGGAGTTCCCAATACTATTCTAGCATGTCCAAAGGTCAGTTGTCAATCTCCTCTCCGGTCCAGCTGGTGAATCTGGGAATCTTGAGGCAATGTTACAACTGCCTCATGTACACAGACAACCCTCTCCTCCTCCCAACAAACTCCAACACATGTGAGAGATGCAACCATATAGCCAAACTGGAGGCTAAGCTCTCTCAACTCAGTACTGGCGTAACCAGTCAGGAGGAGAAGGAAACCACACTCACTATGATTCTGGTCTCACATAGACCTACCACGACAGCAAACCAAACACATAAACACACAAAAACATACTCGGAGGCTCTAAATAAAAATCTGTCTAAGCAGCAGAGACCTCCAAAGCAGACACCCAAGCAACCGCTACCCCAAAATAAAACACGTGCAACACATAGCTCACAAAGCCAGTGTGCCGAACAGTCACAGCCCTTAAGGCTAAACAACACACCTGATACACTTGTAATAGGTGACTCTATCGTCAGGCACACTGACGTTCCACTCACCAGGCTGAACAAGGAGAAGGTCACAGTGAGCTGCCTGTCGGGCGCTAGGATCTGCCACATAACACAAGCACTCAGGTCACTCCAAGGCAAGTACAAATATGACTCGGTCATTGTCCATGCTGGTGTGAATGACCTGAGACGTACCTCGCTGGACTACATGAAAAGAGACATAGAGGAGCTCTCTGAGCTTGTAGCCCAGGCTGGTATGATTCTGACCTTGAGTAGCATCTTACCCTCACCAAGAATGATGCCACAATATGAAGACAAGATGATCAATTTCAACAATTGGCTTAAGTATTGGTGTCATTCAAAGGGGATCCAATGCCTGTCAGCCTGGGATGACATGCTCGACAAGCCACGATGCTTCACTAGGGACGGCTTGCACCTGTCACCCCTGGGTTTTCGGATATTGGCAAAGGCTCTTGCTTCCCCCCATAGTGCCTTTTTTAGGCAAGACTCAAAAGATAAACCCACCACCATAGGTATCACAAGGGTTAAGAAACTAAGAGTAATGCTACTCAATGCCAGAAGTCTAAACCTCAAGATGCACGCACTTGAAACTCTCCTTAGCATGGAGAACATCGATATCTGCGCAGTAACAGAAACCTGGTTCAAGGCTCCCGAGAGCACCCCAGCACTACCAGGTTATACGTCATACCATGCTTTCCGGCTCCAAAACTTGGACCGAACCACAAAAGGAGGGGGAGTATCAATATTCGTCAAAGATAGCCACACCTCCAGGTTGGTGGCTCAGCACGAAGCATCAGAGACTATCCATATGCAACTAACAGTGGGTAAAACTGCCTTCCAGTTTATAGCCTGCTACAGACCACCCTCCCAAACCCAGGAACCCCACTCGGCCTTCCTGAGAACACTGGAAAATATGAAGGTCTCTCCAAACACCATTATATTGGGTGACTTCAACTACCAAAACATAGACTGGGAGTATTACTCTAGCTCCAACACCCTAGCCCAAAGGTTCCTAGAATTTATAAACTCAAATGCTATGGAACAACTTGTTACCACTACCACAAGAGGAGAAAACATACTGGACCTGATCATCACCAACATGGGGACTCTATGCTCCAGACCAGAAGTGTATCCCTCACTGGTAAGATCAGACCATAAACTAATCTCACTGGATATTCACATCCCGACCCCACCCCCTGCCCAGAAAACCACAGTGAAAAACTTCTCTAAAGCAAATTTCACACTCCTCAAAACCGAGGTGGAATCCTTCAAAGCCCCCAAGCCTGTGGAAAATATGGCCCAGACTGCAGAATCCTTTATAAACGCATTCTATGAACACCTTCAGGAATGCATGGATCATGCAATCCCAAATAAAACCAAGACCCAATCCTCCAAAGGCAGACGTCCTGTCTGGTGGACCCCAGCCATAAACAAACTATACAATAGAAGGAGGAAGCTACTACTTGATAGAGCAAAATCCCAAAAAGGGAAGGCATCTCTGATCAGTATTAGCAAAAAACTATGGGCACTCATAAAATCGTCTAAGGCCAGCTTCGAGAGAAAAATTGCACAGGACACTAAGGATAATCACAAGGCTTTCTTTAGTTATTAGGAACCTGGGTGGGAATTCCCAGATATGCTCAGAATCAGTCCAAAATGACAAAAAATACATCGAACCCACAGACATTGCCAACATCCTAGCTGACAGGTTCAGTGCAAACTTCTCCCCCCCTCCTCACCAAAAGGGCAAATATCTATCCCAGCAGAGTGCAGCCCCCCTGACATCTCAGATGCTCAGGTAAGAGCTGCCCCCTACAAAGCAAAAAACACAGCATCAATGGGACCAGACGGTGTCCCGGGCTGCATCCTACATGAACTCCAAGAAGAGCTAAACCCAAACATAAAACTACTGTTCAATCTCAGCCTTACTACAGGATATGTACCCAAAGAGTGGCGTACAGCAACAGTGGTCTCTCTCCACAAAGGTGGTGCCTCAATGGATCCTGGAAATTATCGCCCCATAAGCCTGACTAGCTTGGTCTGCAAAGCTATGGAAAGGATCATCATGGACCTCATAAATAAAGATATTGGGGACCTACATACACTGGATCCTACCCAGTTTGGCTTTAAGGGCAGATCCTGCCACTTAAACCTGGTCGATTTCTTTGAAACAGTTACCAAGGCCATTGACGAGGGGAGGGTGGTCCTCACAGCCTACCTGGACCTCGCAAAAGCCTTCAATACAATACCCCACTCGGGCATTATAGATAAGCTCACCAGCTTAAATATAAACCCCTATGTCACTAGATGGGTTGCAAACTGGCTCAAGGACAGAACCCACATGGTTAGAATTGCTGGAGCCATGTCAGACTCCAAACCAGTTACAAGTGGCATCCCACAAGGCTCAGTCCTGGGACCTCTCTTGTTCGGTATATATTTCACGGAGGTACAGGCCAACACGGAAGGACTGTGGCTGACCAAGTTTGCAGATGACTGCAAACTGTGCGCCATAATCGACTCTCCAGCCGACACAAGCATCCTCCAAAAGGGCCTCATAGAAACAGACAACTGGTGCCAGAGCCATGGCCTCAAGCTAAATGCCAAAAAGTGTATAGTCATCCCCTTTGGCAAAAACAAAGTGTCCACAAATTACCACATAGGTGGCAATCCATTAAGTACAGAAGAAGTAATTAGTGACCTGGGGACCCAAGTTGATAGCAATCTCTCATTTGACAACCACGTGGCCAAAGTGGTTAGAAAAACATTTTATATAGCCCACCTAATCATGAAGGGATTCACATCTAGATCAGGGGAGGTCATCGTGCCTCTTTACTCATCCCTCATCAGGCCCATAATTGAGTACAATGCCCCTTTTGGGATGTACCTTACCAGACACCTGCAGCAACTGGAAAGACCCCAAAAGTACCTCACCAAGAGGATCAAAGGGCTCAAACAGATGCCATATGCTTCCCGGTTAAAGAAACTCCAGCTCTACTCAGTGGCATACCGCCTGCTCAGAGGCGATCTGTGCCTGATGTATAAAGCCATGTCCAACCTGGAATTAATGGACATGCTGCACCTCAGAAAATCCAAATCCCATCGAGCTACGCGCTCGAGAGACTTGAACCTCAGCACTGAAATAAATAAGACATGCTGGAGTGACAGATTCATAACCCAGAGGCTCCCTTCACTCTGGAATAAAATCCCAGTCCAGGTTAGGCAGAGTCCCTCATTGACTCTCTTCAAGAGGAATCTTGATGAGTGGATGGGAGATCGTAGGTTTACCCCGGGTATCACTTCTGTGCCACTGTTAGACAGAGGCACAGTATACTAACCTCGAAAAAGGGCATAGCAAAATTAATTTAAAATGGGTGGCAAAAGCCAAACACACTCTGGCTAGGCTTATAAATGCCCTAGGGCAGATAGCCTAGTATGAACCTATGAACCTATGAAAAGGTGGCAACCCTATCCTTAAACTAATACTTTATTGAAGCACTTTTTGATTTAATTACAGCATTCAGACTTCTTGGGTAGGAGTCTATCGGCATGGCACATCTTGACATGGCAATATTTGCCCACTCTTCATTGTAAAAGCATTCCAAATCTGTCAGATTATGAGGGCATCTCTTGTACACACCCCTCTTCAGGTCACCCCACAGATTCTCTATTGGATTTAGGTCTGGGCTCTGGCTGGGCCATTCCAAAATTTTAATTTTCTTCTGGTGAAGCCATTCTTTTGTTGATTTGGATGTATGCTTGGGGTCATTGTCGTGCTGCAAGGTGAAATTCCTCTTCATTTTCAGCTTTCTAGCAGATGTGCCAAAAGTGACTGGTATTTGGAACTGTTCATAATTCCCACCACCTTGACTAAAGCTACAGTTCCAGCTGAAGAAAAGCAACCCCAAAGCATGATACTGCCACCACCATGTTTCAATGTGGGGATGGTGTTCTTTTGGTGATGAGAAGAGTTCTTTTTGCGCCAAACGTACCTTTTGGAATTGTGGCCAAAAAGTTCAACCTTGGTCTCATCAGACCATAACACATTTTCCCACATGCTTTTGGGAGACTTGATGTATTGTTTTGCAAATTTTAGCCAGGCCTGGATGTTTTTCTGTGTAAGAAAAACTTCCATCTTGCAACCGTACCCCATAGTCCAGACATATGGAGAATATGGGAGATTGTTGTCACATATAGTACACAACCAGTATTTTGCCAGAAATTCCTGCAGCTCCTTCAGTGTTGCTATAGGTCTCTTGGCAGCCTCCCTGACCAGTTTTCGTCTTGTCTTTTCATCAGTTTTGGAGGGATGTCCAGTTCTTTGTGGCTCCACTGTTGTCCCTTATTTTCTCCACTTTTTGATGACTGCCTTCACTCTGTTCCATGGTATATCCAATGCTGTGGATATTTTTTTGTACCCTTCTCCTGACTGATACCTTTCAACAATGTTGAGATCCCTTTGATGCTTTGTAAGCTCTCTGTGAACCATGGCTTTTGCTGTAACAGGCAACTGAGTAAATGTCAGGAAAATCCTACTAGGACAGCTAAACTTTATTTGGGGTTAATCAGAGTCTCTTTAATTGATGGCAGGTGTGTACTCAGAAAGACAGAATGCTGTAATTAAATCAAAAGGTGCTTCAACAAACAATTAGTTTAAGGGTGTGCACACATGCAACCAGCTTACTGTATGTTTTTATTTTTTATTCTTTTCCCCTAACAGATTTGTTTGTTTTTCAATTGAATTGTACAGGTTATAAGTCACATTAAAGGTGGGAAAGGTTTTGAAATTATTTATTGTAGTCTTATTTTTTTATATCACAAAAACCTGGCATTTTAACAAGGGTGTGTGCACTTTTTATATGCACTGTATGTGTAATATATTACACTAATACACAGATCACTGTAGGTGCCTGAATTTAAATGCAATTACTCTTTTTTCTAAACTAGCAGTTTGGTAATTAGGTCATTCCAGTTATAATTAGCACATACCAGAAAAAACACAGTTAATGCTTGTTTTAAAAAGTTAGTTATATGTATTAAGCTCTGTTTTAGAAGCAACAATTTGCCTGTAGTACAAGTAAGGGCTTTGCTGACAGGATGTATGGATTTTGGAATTATGACTCAGCCTTTTACAAAACAAATGGGTTGGCATATGACAGCATTAAAACTATTATGTTTATTCATCAGGAGTTGAAAGCTTTGTGTCATTACAATAGCAGTAACAAATCCTAATCATTTCATAAATAAAATATTGTTCTGTCAGCAGAACATTACTTTTTTTCTAAAGTTTAAGAGTGTTAAGCACCTACATTTTGTTGGCTTTTGCTTTAGCTATGAGAAATTGTTTGACTGTCATGAAAAGGCTTTAGACATAAAGCAAAAAGAAAAAAAAACTAACTGCAGTCTTTGCATGCATAAAATTCTGCCAACCATGTCACTTAACCAATGAAGTAAGAACAGCATTTGCTGAAAGCAGATAAATGGTTGTGCAGCTGACGCAAATGCTGTTCTGAGCTGTGGTTAATTAACTGCTAACGTGTTATCTTTTAAAATTACAAAAATGTGCAAGGCTGTTACAGCATACAGGCTTTTTGTTGTCATGTGTCATTTCCTTCAACACCCTTGTTTAAAGTATAACAAGTTATACAGTACTAATTACTGCAGCAGATACTGTCTGGCATTTAATGCCTCTTATAAATGCAATGTCACAAGTGCTAACATGTTTCTAAACTTTACATATTTCACAGCATTTTATGTCAGATATCTGTGAGAGGAATATGGTCAAGGAATGGAAAACGCACTCTCTGTCTGTGTACAGGCTATAGATTTAGCGAGGAAAGACTACTTTTGTGGTGCAAATCCCTACCACTGAAATACTCTTCTAACACCTCCCCAGCTCCAACTCTCCTTGCCCTTGTTAGGGCATACTATGTACAGTAAGCATAAATCAACCAAATAAACAGCCAGCTATCAACACTTGTTGGATTCCTACATCACACTCAGAAATTAATGCAAAAATGAGACTAGGGCCCTAAAAGTAATCTATTGTAGACAGAAGTAGTCCAATCCTTTTAATCAGCTCAGGGTGTAGAGACAGTACATTAACTGCCTGCTGAGCTGTACCAAGGGAAATAATTCTATACTGCTTCTTGTCTTTTGATATTTTATATCAAGCAGTTCTGTCAGGAGTTGCTACATTTGCTTCTCTCTTTGCTGACCTTCTTGAAGTCCCTTTTGTCAGTCTGATGACTACTGCTGAAACCCCCTGACTCTAATGGTTTCTATGATGAGGACTCATTGAAATTTATAAAAATCAGTAAACTAAGCTTCCTGGGTGGCCATGGTGGTGCAGCAGTTAGCGTTGTCACCTCACAGCAAGAGGTTCTCTGGTTCAATCCTCAGCTGGCGTGCCTTCTGTGCGGAGTCTGCATGTCCTCCCTGTGGTTGCATGGGGTTTCCCCCAGGTGTTCTGGTTTCCTCCCACATCTAAAAGACATGCTGTAGGTGTATTGGATACTCTAAATTGGCCCTAGGCATGAGTGCGTGCATGTGTGTGCCTTCTGTGGAAGGTTGGGTGCCGGGCTGGCAACTCGACACAGTAAGCCTCCACTGCCAATCATGAGCGGACAGGTGATCCGCTGTGGCAATCCCTAACCTGGAAAAGCTGAAAGAAGAAGTTAACTAAGTTTCCTCATCCGCCCATATTAGAATGTATTCCAACAGACCAATTCCAAGACTGCTAAAGCAATGGGCTCTACTAGCACCAAATTCGGATGGGGGGGGGCTCATCTGGCCTAGTCTTTTACTATCTTTTCTTTGTATTCTTAGATTAGTGTAGGTTTTTTGATACTACTTTTCCCATGAATATGTGTGGTATAACCATTTCAATGACAGCACGGATGCATGGAGAGCTACAACATCACTACTTCTATCCTGTGAATAACAGAGTTAATTTACAGTAACACCAACAGTGATAAATTAATGGATGCACATTTTATTGGTTAGCAGAGTACATTTAATGCGGATGATCATAATATAGTGGCCAGTTTATTAGAAACAATAAGATTTCGTTCAGAAGACCACTTGTGGTTATCAAACTATATCACTGCCATTGGGCCATGGGTGGGAGGTTGGTGTAATGGTTAAGGTATTGACCTTACAGACACAAGGTGCAGGGTTTGATTATCACATGAAGTAATTTGCTAGGCTTAAAATGGAATGGTAGAAGAGCTCTGCACGTACGGCAATGCGGGGCCAAACCAAATAAGGAACCAGTCACAAATGGCCAGCATTCAGGTTTTAAAGGCAAAAAAAGACAAACAAGACTAAATCAAGCCATTAAAAAGGTAATTATAGTTTTATTATCCATACCGGTTTCGGCAAAACAGCCTTCATCAGTGGAATATCTTGAAACAGTGGAAATCATTCCTCCATAAATAGACCCATCCACCAATGAGAAGGACAGCCCCCCCACACACACAAATTAACAACATCACTTCCTTCAATTAAATAAGGATTAAACAAATAAGTAATGGTATTTTATGTTACATACAGGAAAAAAGTAAAGCATTATAAATGATCATTTAGTCCGGGTGGGAAAAGCCCTCCCAGCTTAATAATCCAAAATTTTTCTTTCTTATTCAAAATGCTATGCCATCCCTGCATGATATTCCTATTGCCAGCAATTCTATCAATTATTAAAAAATATAAATCTGCATTGGTATGCGTCATGCAGTGCCTATATAGAACATCAGTATCACGTTTATTACGTATGTCACTCCGGTGTTCCGACATACATATTTTTAGTGGACAAGATGTCTGACCAACATAAAAGGCTGAACATTTACAGGTGGCCAACTAGACAATCCAGTCAGTTCCACAATTCCCAAAAAATTTCATATCATACACTTTACTAGTATTTTTGCTGGTAAATTGTTAAGTCTAATACTAATCTATGAACCTATGTCAGTAAATATAAAATGTTCATGATCTTCCCTTTCTGGAACTCAGGCATGTGTTCCTCAAGGTTCTGTATTGAGACTGCTTGTTTTGACAGTGTGCATTAGTATGTTTACTTGGGACTTGTCTGGTTTAACTTCTGTACTAATATAACTTGTTATAACTTGCTGCATTTTGCAAGTAATCTAATTTCATATGAAGTTTACAGTTGACAAATAAAGAAACACAGTAAATAATAGCCTTCTAGGTTCCATTCTTCAGGTGAGACAGCTGAGCATGTGTAACTTCAGTAAAAATATCAAGTGTGAATTGCTGGCATTTCCAGGATCCTATCCAGGCTTGGTATCCAGCAAAAGCCTCAGTGCAGAGCCATGCCATTGTACATCTGGGCCTGTCTAGTCAAGAGCTTCTTGCAGAAACAAGAAGGCTTGAAAGGGTAGAAATTTATTCTTTGGGGGTGGCATTTTTCATTTTTTTAAAAATAAGCTTGATTGTTTACATTATATTTTCAAATACACACAGCAAAATAAGGCACATGCTCTATTATATGATATATTTGTTTATTTTTGTTAACCAGGGTAGCATATGGGTTGCTATAGACTGTTTGCAGGTTTAGCCTGGGACCATTAAAAAATAAAAAATCAAAAGATATAAAGTCAAAATATATAGTTTAGCAAGAGGATACCGGATGTAGCACATATACAATACAAAAGCCATTAGAGGTATAAGGTGAACATACAAGTATAACACTATAGTAACACAGAATGTAGTACATTTCAATACAAATTAGATGAGAAGTGATTATATAGAAAGTTAAATGAGAAACAGTGTGGAGAGAAGGTACAGAAATGATCAGGAATCTATAAAAGATAAATAATTGTATAAAGAAAGAATTTAGCAATATTACAGTGAAATAAGAGAGAAATGTTGGGAGTACGTAGATAAATAGGGCAGGAAAATGAACTCACAGACAGGACTCAGGAAGTTAGAATTGGGGAGTCCACCTCTACAAAGAAGTCAGTCACCAGTGGACTCCCTCAGGGTTTAGTCTTGGGACTGCTCCTTTTTGGCGTCTACATCCTGAAATCAAAGCCAATGTCAAGGGCCTCTGGATGACCAAATCTGCAGACAATTGCAAATTAGGAGCAGTCATAGAATCCACAACTGACTCTAAATCTCCAGGAAGGGCTGACACAGACAAATAACTTGTGTCAGAGCCATGGACTAAAACTAAAACAAAATGTCAAGAAATGCATAATACCATCCTTCGAGAAGTCATTCAAGCCTGGTAGCTATCATCTTAACAACAACCCCATAAGAATCGATCTAGTAGCCAAGGACTTGGGGACACAAGTGGACAGTAATTATAGCCTTTGACCATCACACGTCTATACTAGTGAGGAAATCATTCTATGTTATGCAACTTATAAACAAAGGTGTAGCATCTAGGCCCAAAGAGCGGATTGTTCTGCCATATTCAGTGCTCATCAGACCTATCATTGAGCACAATGTCGCCTTTGGTATGTCATCAGACACCATTTATAAGGAATGCCAGCAACAACCTACTGATCAGACATCGATGGCAGATGAAAGGAATTTTCCAGCAGCTTCTGAATGAAGAAAACCTCACAAAAGCTGTATTGCCTTATATGCAGCCTATGATGAAAGAGGAAAAAGAGACCACCCCAGTGGATGTAAGAATAGCACTAATGAACATAAAGTCTGGGAAAGCAGCATGCTCAGATGAGGTCATGTCAGATATGATCAAAATGTTGGTTGAGTTAGAGGAGACATGGCTCCAGAGGGCATTTATAGCAGTAAGGATACATACGTATATCCCATATGAATTGCAAATAAGCATTCTGGTGCACAAAAACAAAGAGGACATTCATGACTGTGAGCAGTATAGAGACATCATGCTCCTGCCACACTGTATGAAAGTTCTGAAGGCAGTGATTGATAAATGAATATGCAGAGTACTAGAAAGTAAAATGGGAGGGATGCCACGGTGGTACGGAGGTAGCGTTGTTACCTCACAGCAAGAGGTTCTCCCGTTCGAGTCTCGGCTGGGGTTGGGAGTGCCTTCTGTGGTGGAGTCTGCATGTCCTCCCCGCGGTTGGGTAGCATTTGAAAGACGTGTGCGTAAATGGACGTGCCTTCACTGAAGGTTGGGCGTCGAACTGGCACCTCAGTGTTTCATAAAAATCTACTGCCAATCATTAGCGGACTGGAGTTTCGCTGTGGTGACCCCTTACCAGGAAAAGCTGAAAGACAAACAACAACAACAACTAGAAAGTAAAATGGGAGATGAGCAGTTTGGATTCATATCAGAATGCAGCACAATTGAACTGATGTTTACAGGGAGTTAGATAGAAAAGAAGAAGAAACTAGAAATGAGGAAAGAATCCAGCTGAGCATTCCTAGATTTAGAGAAAGCATATGACAAGGTCCCAAGAAAGTCAATTTTGGCAGTCTTGAGATTATTTGAAGTCCTGGAAACACCGGTAGAATTAGTGTAGGCTATGTACAAGGACACAATAACTCAAATACAGACAGTGTTCGACTCAAAGAGGGTTTCCAGTGGGAGTGGCGTGCATCAGGGTTCTGATCTGAGTCCTCTGCTGCTCATACTACTGATGGACAACATTAGTGAACAGGTTGGAGAGGATAGATCAACAAATGTGTTGTATGCAGATGAAATAGCATTACAGGCAGATTCTGAACTGGAATTTCAGCATAGGGAAATTGGATGCAAAACTGAAGGCATGTGGGATGAAACTGAGTAGACATTAGAAAATTCTCATGTCAGCAAATGAGAAAATCAGAAGAAGCTGAACATTGAGATAGAAGGGAAATAATGGATAAGGATAACAGCTTCAAGTATCAGGGAGTGGTGAGTGAGGAGAGGGGAAATCTGAATGAGGAAGTCAAAGCTAGAATCAGAGGGAAAATAGCCAGCTGGCACAGAGGGTCAGGGGTAGTGTCTGATAGAAACTCAGTGTGCCACTCAACCACAGCCAATAAGGCATAACAACGTACCTAACACTCTAGTCATAGGTGACTTTATAGTCAGGCACACTGATGTTCCACTCACCAGGCTAAACAAGGAGAAAGTCACTGTCAGCTGCCTGTCAGGTGCCAGAATCCCCACATAATGCATGCACTCAGGTCACTCCACAGCAAGTACAAATATGACTCTGTCATTGCCCATGTTGGTGTGAATGACCTGAGATATACCTCCCTGGACTACATGAAAAGAGACATGGAGGAGCTTTCTGATCTTGTAGTCCACGCAGGTATGACCTTAGCCCTGAGTAGCATCCTGCCATCACCCAGAATGATACCACAGTACAAGGACAAAATTATTGACTTCAACAATTGGCTAAGCTTCTGGTGTCATTCTAAGGGAATCCAGTATCTGTCTGCCTGGGATGACATGATCGACAAACCACGATGCTTTACCAGAGATGGCCTGCACCTGTCGCCCTTGGGATTCCGGATACTGGCTAAGGATCTTAAGCAAGATTAAAATGACAAATTCGCCACTGTAACAGGTACAAGCAAGCAAAATCTGAGGGTAATGCTACTTAATGCTAGAAGTCTAAACCTCAAAATGCACTCACTCGAGGCACTCCTTAAAATGGAGAACACCGACATCTGTGCAGTGACAGAGACCTGGTTCAAGGCTCCAGAGAGCACCCCTGCATTACCAGGCTATAATTCATACCACACCTTTCGGCCACCTAACTTGGACCGAAGCACTAAAGGTGGAGGCGTGTCAATATTCATTAAGCATATCCACACCTTCAGGCTAGTTGCTCAGCATAATGCATCTGAGATTATCCAAGTGCAACTAACTCTGGGCAAGACCGCAATGCAAATTGTAGCTTGCTACAGATTCCCCACCATGCCCCAGGATTCCCACTCCTCATTTCTTGATACACTAGAAAATATTAGGATACAACCTAACACCCTAATAATGGGTGATTTCAACTACCCCACCATTAACTGGGAAAACTACTCATGTACCAACTCTTGTGCTCAACGTTTTCTGGAATTCATAAATTCTAATGCTTTGGATCAACTTATCCACACCCCCACCAGGGGCTGAAATATCCTAGACCTGGTCATTACCAACATGGGCAACCAGTGTGCCACACCAGAAGTCAATTCCTCGTTGGTCAGATCTGACCACAAGCAAATCACCCTAGACATCCAAATCCCAGCCCCCACCCCCCATTAGGGAAACCACTGTAAAAAAATTTTCCAAAGCCAACTTCACGCTTCTTAAGACCGAAGTGGCAAACTTCACGACACCCATGCTGATGGACAGTAGAGTTACGACTGCTGAATCCTGTACAATTGCACTTTATAAGCACTTACACAAGTGCATGGATCGTGCAATCCCTAACAGAACCAAGATGCTATCCTCCAAAAAAAGGAAGCCAATCTGGTGGTCCCCTGCTATAAACAAACTCTACAACAGAAGAAAGAAACTGTTGCAAAAAAGAGTAAAATCCATGAGTAAGAAGCTGAGATCCCTCATAAAATCTTCCAAAGCTAGTTACAAAAACAAAATTGCCACTGATTCTAAAGACAACCACAAAGCATTCTATAGCTATGTCAAGAATCTCAATGGTAACACTCAGATCTGCTCTGAGTTACAGCACAATGGCACTAAATATACAGAACCAATGGATATTGCCAACATCCTGGCAGATAGGTTCAGTGCTAACTTTACCCCTCTCTCATCCCCTAAAGGGCCCATCTCTATACCGGAAGAATGCAAAGTACCTGTAATCACGGCTGCACAGGTAAGAAACACACTCTCCAAAGCCAAGAACACAGCATCCATGGGACCTGACAACATCCCAGGCTGTGTTCTACATGAACTACAGAACGCACTGGCACCCCACCTAAGTACCATGTTCAGTCATAGCCTCACCTCAGGCTTTGTGCCCACTGAATGGTACACAGCAACGGTTATCCCACTCCACAAAGGGGAGCGTATCATCATGGAACTTATAAACAATGACATTGGTAATCTCCAAACTCTTGGCCCTATCCAGTTTGGGTTTGTAAAATGCAGATCATGTCTCCTAAACCTGATAGACTTCTTTGAAGCAGTCACCAAAGCTGTAGATGAAGGTAAGGTGGTACACACAGCCTATCTAGATCTCACCAAGACTTTCAACACCATACCCCACTCTGGAATTATAGACAAACTCACTAAACTAGGTATAAATCCCTATGTCACAAGATGGGTTGCCAACTAGCTCACTGACTGAACCCACACTGTGAAAGTAGCAGACTCTAAATCCAACTTCAGACCAGTGACATGTGGAGTACCACAGGGTTCAGTCCTAGGTCCTCTCCTGTTTGGTATCTACTTCTCTGAAGTACAGGCTAACACTGAAGGTCTTTGGCTAACAAAGTTCACAGATGACTACAAACTAGGAGCCATAATCAAATCTCCTAATGATGTGGACATCCTACAAAAGGGCCTCACTGAGACAGATGCCTGGTGTCAAAGCCATGGCCTCAAGCTCAATGCCAAAAAGTGCATTGTCATCCCTTTTGGTAAAAACTCTGTACCCATGAACTACCACATAGGCGATAGTCTACTTAGCACCGAAAGTGTGATAAGACACTTTGGGACACAGGTGGACAGTAGTCTCTCCTTTGATAATCACATTGCCACAGTAGTCAGGAAATCCTTCTACGTGGCACACCTCATCACAAAAGGTTTCTCATCCAGGAAAAAAGAGGTCATTGTTCCCCTCTACTCATCACTCATTAGACCCATTATAGAGTACAATGCCCCTTTTGGTATGTACCTCACAAGACATCTACAACAACTGGAAAGGCCACAGAAATACCTTACAAAGATGATTACTGGCCTCAAACAGATGCCCTACGCAGACCATCTAAAAAAACTCCAGCTTTACTCTGTCACATATCGCCTACTCAGAGGCGATCTCTGCCTAACATACAAAGCTAAGTCAAACCCAGAGCTGTTGGACATGCTCCACGTAAAGAAATCCCAATCCCTCTGAGCTACACGCTCTAGGGACCTAAAACTTGTCACCGCAATAAACAGAACATGCTGGAGGGATAGATTCCTGTCTCAGAGACTTCCCATATACTGGAACAAACTACCTATCTATATCAAACAAAGCTCCTCATTAGCACTCTTCAAGAAAAATCTTGATGACTGGATGGGAGATAGGAAATTCACCCCGGGGATCACTTCTGTGGCTCTGCTTGGCAGGGGCACAGGAAAATAATTTTCTTGGGTGGCAAAAGCCAGGGTACCGTTTGGCTAGGCTTATATAGGCCCTAGGGCTAATAGCCTAGTACCTACCTATGAACCTATGAACCTAAGAATGCTAAAGAAGCTGAATAGTAAGATGTACAAAACACTGGTCCAAACAGTACTTCTATATGGCCTACAAACCCAGGCAGTAAAGGCAGAGCTATCAAGAAACTTCTAGTGATGGAGAAGTGCCTGCGATGGTGGTAGGATGCACACTGTGGGACAGCCAAAGGAATGATGATAACAGAAGAAGCCAAAGTAGCTTCAACTGCAGAGAAGGTCAAAGAGAACAGATTAAGGTAGCTCAGGTACATGTGCAGGAAAGCAGAAGAGAATTTAGTGAAGAAGACTTGGGAGAGACAGTAAAAATGCAAGAGGAAATAAGAGCATCCAGCAAAGAGCTGGATGGGTTGTGTGAGAGAAGGCCTGCCATGACTATCAAAGAAGATAGGAGCATGGCACTGAATCGAGAGAGGTGGTGAAAACTGATTCAACACCTTGACTCCATGTAGAAAATGAGAAAAGGGGGGGTGAGGATGATGATGATGACTGGAAAACATACGGTCACCATTAGCTTGGAAAAGGTCATTTTATATTCCAGTCCCAAAAATGGGCAATGCTAAGTGCTCAAATTATCAGACAGTTATACCCATTTCAGTTGCTAGCAAGGTAGTGCTCAAGATTTAAAAGGCTATACTCCAGCAATATATGGAATGTAAAATGACAGATGTACAATTTAGTTTTAGAAAGGAATATGCACTATTGATGAAATTATGCACATTTGCCGGAAAATATTCAAAAAAATGTTTACTTATGCATTACCAACTACTCCAAAGCCTGTATTTGGGTGGATCATGATAAATTATGAGAATTTCTTATAGAAAAGGGGACACCTTGTTCTGAACATATTACCTTTCAGTGTAGCACAAATGCATCAAACACATAAGCCTTTTTTTAGCATTATTTCTATTTCGGCATGTTTAGCAATATCAGATCACTGTAGGCAAGATTTTCTTCCAGCAGTGGTGTCTTAGAGAGCGGAAATAATTTTTTAAAAATTTCTGTGTTACTCATATGCACTGGCTAAGATTGCAGGGAAATTTAAGTTAGCAAAATGTAATGGGTGAAATTATGGCAGCAGCTGCAGTCTAGCAAAGCTATTCTCATATAGTTCCTTGAAATGCGTGTATACATTCTCAAACTGCCTGGCCCTCCATAGTGCACTTTTTGAATTTTCCTGTCATACGTATCTCTTTTTATGCACTGTTTACTTCTGAGGCCAGCTGGATGGTGCATATGCCTGGATTGCATGCTTTATTTTACCCTTGTATGCTTGCTATGTTTATTTTATTAATTTCTGACTACTATTGATAATACCCCCATCATCTGATAATCCCACACCTGGATTAACTGCATTAGCATTGTTTTTCTTTCTTTTATATATCCTTTATATACATTGTTGTGTGTTCTTTATTAAATCATTTAACAAAGCTTAATAAGATGCAGAATTGTAGAGCCCCTGAAAGCAGTGCAAACAGGCTTTCACCTTTAGGACACAATACATCTGGAAGAGGTGTCTCTTTGGTAACTAAATTAACCTGCCAGTTGCTATATCTTTCTTCATAAAATATGAAGAACTGTGAACTGTGTGGCTGATGTACTGATCAAAAGTAGAAATTCTGACATGTACTTAAGAGATACCCCACGTCCTAAATTCGCTAAGGAATAATGGGATCAATTTGTCCTTCACTAAAGGGCTAAGTTTCACAAATAAGGTAAATTATGTGGGGAATTAAACTCAACCAAATGGGCTTCACCATCAAAAGGACAGGCCGTTCAACATACCTACTCTCCTAAAACAATTCAGAGAGCTACAAAGCCTCATGTTCATCTATACTTTCTCTAGGAAGTTTATTCCAGATAATGCAGATGAAGCACATCTTTGCATAAACTTGCTAAACTGGAATAACCTCAGATATAGGGCAGCAGTAATAGAAAGCCATGCATGTTTTAAAGGATAGTTTAAATCAGGCTCTGCACTTGGAATATCTTTAATTGGATAAGATTTTTTTTTCTTTCAGCAGGTACTGATAGCAGATGTAATGCAGCTTGGTAATGGAGACATGATTCTGATCACTGTGGTGCAGTTTATGCCAGTCTATCCTCCTTATTCAGCAATTCACCCAGAGGGTTGACGAGCTAACCCCAAATCATCTAGCAGGCATTTCCTAGAGGAATGGGTTGCATATTAATCCACCCCCCAGAACTGAAGGCCAGGTGGAGGGTCTAAGTATCAACAATGGAAGAGACAATGGCACCCAAACTTCGGTGAGGTATCTCCTCATTGGGGGCGATGTGCCAAGAGTCAGTGACTGTTGCAGAGGAATTGGGAATTTAATGTGGAACAATTACAGCAGCAGAGCACTTTTCATGAACGCTTGAATGAATGCAATTACAAACTTCTAAAAATAAAAAAAAAACTTCAACTGGAAAACACATATTTCCTTAAGTGTGTTGAAGTAAAAAGAATTCCTAAGGGTTTACATATGTAGCGTTACCCTACCAGACTTGAAAGGAATTCCCCATTACAATGGGATTTGTTGGAACTTTTTGATAAGCAAGGGTGTGAGTACCTTGAGCTTTAAATCAAGCATAATGTGAAATTAATTGATAATTTGTAGAATGCATTATGTTGAATGAACTAATATTGCATGATGTGCAATTTGAATCGTTTAAACAGGAATACTCGAGAATTTTTATGACCATTGATCAACAAATTGAGTGCATTAAAAACACCAAAATCTTGAAATTAGAAAGGGATAGAATACAATGTATCAAGAAGTGGCATACCCAGCCCCCCCCCCCCCCCAGAGTTATAGGTTTGGAGTAGAAAGAACTCCGAAGTACACATAGAGCCTCTGGCTCTAATAATGAATTTAATAGAAATAATAATGGTACTAATAACTCAATTACTAATGCGATCCATGGTAACAACCGATCCACATATGAACCCGACCCTTTGGAGTACCCACCCCTAAGATGATCAGAAAGGATAAAAGAAAAAACACAGAGGCATCAATGGCAGAATTTGGCTCAACAAACACACCCCAGAGAAACCACTCGCATATGAATGCCTCATTTCTACCTCCCTATTATGGCTAATCATGGTGGCAGCAGCAGGGGACAAGAAGGTAGGCTTAGGAGGAGCTTCTGGTACAAAATTGCTAAATAACTGGAAAAATATCATAGATAATTAAACCAATAGTGGGACTTGATGCTTAATTATAAAAAATAAGGAAGGGAACTTTAAGGTCTACAATTTTTTCACAATAATCATTGTTGTCGAAATGGTGGGCATGTTGAGTCAGGGTCTTTCGTTTGTCCCTGCAAAAAAGGACAATCTGGCTGAGACTTTGACAGACATTAAACCTTTCCTCAGAAAACTGAATTTTAGTTTAATGTTCAATTACTTGTCAGTTGCTTTGGATACTCTTAGAATATCCAGTACTTTCAATCCTCCCTTGCATCTGACACTGGAACTCTTTGAGAAGATCTGTGAAATGGATTGTGAAGAAAATGAAAACACTGTCATCTGTGTTAGCATGTCTGACAGGAGATTTGTGTATATTCTGGATTAACTTGCATTGTATGACAGCATGTCTAATTGTAAAATGTAAATAAGTTTTTTAAATGTTGAGTATTTCCCTGTGTATACAGAATGTTTAAAGAATCTGTCAGTGTTTTGATACATTTCTAATTGCCCATGTTTGAGAGGGACATTCTAAAGTACTGTGGAGAATCAGCTGGACAGTGAGTGATGTCAATAGAATGTTCCCGGTTGCTAAGTGATTATTTAAACAGCTGATTGACAGGAAAATAACTTTTTCAAATAGCTGACTGTTATTTTTGAAATAAGACAGTTAGGACTGCAGTTTAAGTGCTAGCAGTTTTGTCAAGTGTTGTGCAGTCAGTGGACACCCTTGAAAAAGAAGTTACCAAAAAACTTAAGCCTGCCTTTTACCTTGTTGTTATATATTAGATTAGATCAGGGATAGTATTCTTTAGTTAGATCAGGAAAGCTTAGTTATTAAGACAAGAGTTTTTCTAGAATAATGGACTCCTTATAGGTTCATAGGTTCATAGGTTTATACTAGGCTATCTGCCCCAAGGCATTTATAAGCCTAGCCCTAATTTTTGTGGCTTACGCCACCCCTTATATGAAAAAATACTGTACCCATTAGTTTGTTGTACCTCTGTCCAGCAGTGACACAGAGATGATTCCCGGGGTAAACCTACGATCTCCCATCCACAGGTCAAGATTTCTCTTGAACAGAGCCAGCGAGGTGCTCTGCCTCACATGGACCGGGACTCTATTCCACAGCATAGGGAGTCTCTGAGTGAAAAATCTATCCCTCCAGCACGTCCTATTTATATCCGTGCTAAGGTTTAAGTCACTTGCTCTAGTGGTTTTGGTGGATTTGGATTTTTTGAGGTGGAGCATGTCCATTAATTCTGGGTTGGACATGGCCTTGTATGTCAGGCACATGTCACCTCTGAGTAGACGGTATGCGACTGAATAGAGCTGGAGTTTCTTCAATCTGGCAGCATATGACAGATTTTGGAGTCCCTTTATCCTTTTGGTGAGAAACTTTTGGGGTCTCTCCAATTGCTGCAGATGTCGGGCGAGATACATCCCGAATGGGGCATTGTACTCGATCATTGGTCTGATAAGTGGAGAGTACAGGGGAACAATGACCTCACTAGATCTGGATGTGAATCCCTTCATGATCAGGTGGGCAATGTAGAAGGTCTTTCTAACCACTTTAGCAATGTGAGTGTCAAAAGAAAGGCCACTGTCAACCTGGGTCCCCAGGTCCCTGATAACCTCTTCTGTGCTTAGTGGATTGCCACCTATATGATAGCTTGTGGTTACCTTGTTTTTCCCAAAGGGTATGACTATACATTTTTTGGCATTTAACTTCAGGCCATGGCTCTGGCACCAGCTATCTGTTTCCATGAGTCCCTTCTGAAGGATATCCGTGTCCGATGCACTTTCCACTATGGCGCCCAGTTTGCAGTCGTCTGCAAACTTTGTCAGCCAAAGTCCTCCCATGTTGGCCTGTACTTCTGAGAAGTAGATGCCGAACAATAGGGGGCCAAGGACCGAGCCCTGTGGGACACCACTTGTGACCGGCTTGGTGTCTGACATAGCGCCAGCAACTCTAACCCTGTGGGTTCTGTCCTTAAGCCAGTTTGCAACCCATCTTGTGACATATGGGTTTACATTTAAGCTGGTAAGTTTTTCTACAATACCCGAGTGGGGTATTGTGTCAGCTTTTGCAAGGTCAAGGTAGGCTGTATGGACTGCCTTTCCCTCATCAATGGCCTTGGTGACTGTTTGAAGAAGTCGACCTAGATGAAAAGGCATGATCATCCCTAGACGATGCCAAACAGGGTCGGGTGCAAAGTCTGGAAGTCCCTATATCTTTGTTTATGAGCTCCATTATAATCCTCTCCATAGCTTTGCAGACTAGACTTGTTAAGCTTATGGGGCGGTAATTACCAGGGTCCGTGAGGCACCGCCTTTGTGGAGTGGGACCACAGTTGCTGCACGTCACTCCTTGGGCACGTATCCTGTGGCAAGGCTGAGATTAAACAGCTGCCTTATGTGCGGGTTTAATTCCTCATTTAGCTCGTGTAGCACACAGCCGGGGACACCATCCGGTCCCATTGATGCTGTGTTTTTAGCTTTAGAGAGAGCAGCTTTCACCTGCGCATTTGAGATGTCTGGGAGGCTACACTCGGCTGGGATAGTTATCTCTCCTTTAGGGGAGAGGGGTGAAGTTTGCACTGAACCTGTCTGCCAGTATGTTGGCAATGTCTGTGGGTTCAGTGATTTTTGTATCATTTTGGACTAATTCTGAGCATATCTGGGAGTTTCCACCCAGGTTCCTAACATAGCTGAAAAAGGCCTTATGATTGTCCTTTGAATCCATGGCAATTTTCTCTCAAAATTGGCCTTAGTTGATTTTATGAGTGCTCGTATTTTTTACTAATAATGATCAGGGTGACTTCCCTTTTATGGATTTTGTTCTATCATGTAATAGCTTTCTCCTCTTATTGTAAAGTTTGTTAATGGCTGGGGTCCACCAGACTGGACGTTTGCCCTTTGTGGAAAGAGTCTTGGTTTTATTTGGGATTGCCTGATCAATGCAGTCCTGGAGGTGTTCATAGAAGGCATTTGTAAGGGCTTCTGCAGCTTGGGTTGTGGTTTCCACTGTCTCAGGGGCCTTGAAGGATACCACACCAGTCTTGAGTAGTGTGAAGTTTGCTTTAGAGAAGTTCTTCACTGTGGTCTTTTTTGTTTGGGGGGGGGGCGGGATGTGGATTTCCAGTGAGATTAGTTTATGATCAGATCTCACCAATGAGGGATATACTTCCGGTGTGGAGCATTTTGTCCCCATGTTTGTGATAATGAGATCTAGTATATTTTCTCCTCGTGTGGGAACAGTGACTAGCTGTTCCATGGCATTTGAATTTATGAACTCCAGGAACCGTTGGGCTAGAAAGTTAGGGCTTGAGTAATGTTCCCAGTCTATATTCGGGTAGTTGAAGTCATCCAATATGATGGTGTTTGGAGATACATTTATACCCTCCAGTGTCTTCAGGAAGGCTGTGTGGGGTTCCTGAGTTTGAGAGGGTGGCCTGTAGCATGCTACAATTTGTAGAGCAGTTTTGCCTATGGTTAGTTGCACCTGGATGGTTTCAAGCTTGATGCGTTGCCACCAACCTGGAGGTGTGGGTATCCCTTATGAATATGGATACACCCCCTCCTTTTGTGGTGTGGTCTGGGTTTTGGGGTCGGAACGCATGATATGAGGTAAAACCTAATAGTGCCGGGGTGCTCTCAGGAGCCTTGAACCAGGTTTCAGTTACAGCACAGACATCAATGTTCTCCATACTGAGAAGGGCCTCGAGTGCGTGCATTTTGAGATTTAGACTTCTGGCATTGAGCAGCATTACCCTCAGTTTATTTCCATTTTTGTTTTCTAGGGTGGTAGGTTTAGAATTTGAGCCTTGCCTAAAAAAGGCACTATGGGGGTGGCAAGAGCCTTAGCCAATATCCGAATCCCAGGGTGACAGGTGCAAGCCATCCCTTGTGAAGCAGCGTGGCTTGTCAAGCATGTCATCCCAGGCAGACAGACACTGGATCCCCTTTGAATGACACCAGACATTAAGCTAATTGTTAAAGCTGATCATCTTGTCTCTATATTGTGGCATCATTCTTGGTGAAGGAAGGATACTGCTCAGGGTTAGGGTCATACCTGCCTGGGCTACATAATCAGAGAGCTCCTCTATGTCTCTTTTCATGTAGTCCAGGGAGGTACGTCTCAGGTCGTTCACACCAGCATGGACAATGACTGTGTCATATTTGTACTTGCCGTGGAGTGACCCGAGTGCTTGTGTTATGTGGCGGATTCTAGCACCCGATAGGCAGCTTACTGTGACCCTCACCTTGTTCAGCCTGGTGAGTGGGACGCCAGTGTGTCTGACTATGGAGTCACCTATGACAAGTATGTTTGGTGTTGTATTTGGCCTTAAGGGCTGTGACTGCTTTGCACACTGCTTTTGTGGTTTATGTGTTGCTTGTGGGGTGTCTTGAGGTAGCAGTTGTTTGGGTGTCTGCTTTGGAGGCCTCTGCTGTTTAGGTAATTTTTACTCAGAGCCTCCGAGTATGTCTTTGTGTGTTTATGTGTTTGATTCAGTGGTGTGGTAGCATTATGTGAGGCTGGTTTTGAGGTGTGTGTAGTTGCCTTCTCCTCCTGTCTGGTCTTGCCAGTCCTGAGTTGAGAGAGCTCAGCCTCCAGTTTGGCTAAATAGCTGCATCTCTCGCAAGTATTTGTGTTATGTGGGAGGAGGAGAGGGTTGTCTGTGTACATGAGGCAGTTATAACATTGCCTCAAGATTCCCAGATTCACCAGCTGGACCGGAGAGGAGATTGACAACTGACCTTTGGACATGCTAGAATAATATTGGGAATTCCTTAATAATTGAAAACAAGGGCCAGTGGGGAGTGAGGGTGTAGTGATTTTAATGTTTAGTGCTGACTTATATAATTGCTTTAGTGAGCAAGTGCCAGGTAACTTGAGTGCAATGTGTTACAAGTAACTAAATGCAAAACGACAAACAGTAACTTTCTTTCAAGTGAAACAAGGAAATAAGTACAGTAAGCAATGCAGATATCACTAGTGATCCACAGAAGCACTGAGAAGCCGCGTATTAGGTGGAATTAGCTTCCAGGGAAATAACAAGCAAACAAACAACAAGTATATAAACAAAGCTAGATTCAGCAGGCCTGGATCTAGTCTATGCTAGAGCAAACAAGGTGTACCAATTTCAGTAAGATACAGTTCAAATATTCAGGCACTATAAACCTTTAACCAGAAATTCCCAGCTCAGAAGGGCAGAGTCCAGCCTCTTCTCCCACAAGAGTGCAGACCACGAACCTTCTTAATGTAAAATAACTGGCCTGAAGCCCAAGTGCCTAAACCAGAACTAATACACTTGGACACTGGGCTCTCAATCAGCAGTTCCCAACTTAGAAGGATGAAAGCTACCTGTCCTGCCACCACAGTGCTTGCCACAAACCTTCCTAATGTAAAACAACTGGTCTGAAGCCCAAGTGCTTAATCCAAAAGACTTAGAATGATAGCTACACTTTAATCAAGTTACAACCAAGCAGTAATAAATACAATTGAATACTTTAGAGAATGTCTGGATTAGTGCTCAAGTTACACAAACAACGCTAGCTCCAGCAGGCCTGAATCCAGTCTATGCCACAGCAAACAAGGCACACCAACTTCAGTAAGAAGCAGTTCAGATATGCATGCACTATAAGCCTTTAACCAGAAATTCCCAGCTCAGAAGGGCAGAGTCCACCCTCTCCTCCCACAAGAGTGCAGACCACGAACCCTCTTAATGTAAAATAACTGGCCTGAAAGCCCAAGTACTTAAACCAGAATTAATACACTTTTAGAATAACAGACACTGAGCCCTCAATCAGCAGTTCCCAACCTAGAAGGATGTAAGCTACCTGTTCTGCCACAACAGTGCAGACCACAAACCCTCTCAGTGCAAAACAACTGGTCCGAAGCCCAAGTGTTTAAACCAAAAGGCTTAGAATGAGTTACACCAAGCAGTAATAAATACAATTGAGTATTTTTAAGATGATGCAAAAGTAAAATGAAGTAGGTAGAAACACAAGTACAGTAAAAGCAGATGAAAATTCTTTTTTTTTTTTTTTTTTTATCTGAACAAGTGCTGAGATCAAAGAAACAGATTTGAGAGCTGAAACTAGAAAACTGGCTAGTTATAAGAAAAAAACAAGCTAGAAGGCTTCCCTCAAACACAGAAGGGCTTGGGGGCTCAGAAGCCTACAAATAGTCTATACCACTTAACAGGAAAGGCAGGAAATGAGCTTAATTTTTTTTTGTCTGTTTCCCAGATGCTCTCTTTGTACACAGTAGGAGTGCCTGAAATCAGAATATGATCTCACTGCACTCAGTTGAGTGAGCAAATGAGATGAGCCCAGAGGCAGGCTGAGGGGCGGGCAGTTTCAAGGCCACTAAGATAACTGAAGAGCAGAAAAACTGCCAGTTCAGTTAAAATTCCTTCAACACAGTTTAAATCAAATTAAATACCGTATATATATATATATATTTTTTTTTTGAAAAGTGCAGATAAAGGTACTTAAATTCTCTTATACGTCCAGTTGAATATAACCAAGTTGTTAGCCGGCCAAAGCTGAGGTTTTTAAGCAGAAAATACTTCACAATGCACCACTTAACTAGGCAAGGACAGGAAATCAAAGAATGTGGATACCCCCACACCTGTAATTACTAGCAAATAACAAAATTCAGCAAACACTAGCTTCTGTTCAAGTTACTAAAGAGCAGAAGAGCAGAAAAACTGCCAGTTCAAGAATGGGCCATTTTCAGAAAATGAAGCTTAGCATTCTTACAGAGAAAGGAAGAATATTTAGGGAGGAATGGGACTGTATTGAAGCTTGGTTGGGAGGGCTAATCAATAAAGTGTCAAACATGATTATAGAAGTATACAAGGAAGTAGGAGAGAGGAAATAGAATTAAAAGCTAGCTATGACCATTGATGAACAAAGCCAATACAAGGACAAAAATGATCACTGAGGCCAGTGAGCTAAACAAACTTATTCAATGAGAATGGAAGTGTGCATATTAAGCAAATGATCTATTTGAAATATTTTCATATGAATGTAGACACTAAAATAAACTGAGCTGAGCTAGCGATACCAACACTGAAACAATCTAATGTAATAGCTGCATCACACTGCAGTCTAAATATATTCCTTTCTCTCTGCACTGAATGGATCCATTGTATATACAAGACCTGTATTTTAACAATTGTAAGAATTCCAAGATGGTGGACACTCAGTAAGCACCTTACCTATGGAGCCCCTTATCAAAAGTCAATTTATCCTAACTAAAGCCAAGCTTCCAGCAAAAAGAAGAACAACCTGAAAAGTGGGGTAATTTACAGATCTATGCATATCTTGCTGGACTGTACTTGCAAAAACTTCTGATTTAAAAACGCTATTCTGCTGACTGCTTAACTATAGAAGCAATCCACATGTAACTACAGGCCTGAATTCAGCACTGCAAGACAATGGATTTCAAATAAGTAAACTGATAGAAGAAATTGGCGCCAAAACCACAGCAATAATGGAAATGAGGCAGAAAATAATACACTTGGAGGTCAGGAGCCGGCGTAATAACATCCTAGTGAGAGGATTACCTGAAAAATATGAACATAATCAGCAACCAGTGGTAATCAAGCAAATATTTGAAAGTTTACTCCCAAAAGAAGACAAGTTGTGAAATAGTAGTGGAGAGAGTCCATCGCTCACTACGTAAAAAAAGGACAAATTTATGTTAAACTGTTCAACTAACAGGACACACAAAACATCTTGCTGATAGTTAAACAACAAAAATATGTACTCTGGAATGGTATCAAGTTATCACTAATGCAGGATCTTCCTCTTGAGATTAAGAACAGACAGAGCCTTGCACCCTACTGCATCGATCTAATCAAGCACAAAATAAAATTCCAGATGTGATACCCTAATACCCTTATCTACTATCCCAAAGGTGTTAAATACATGGCGGTCTCACCTAAACAAGCAAAAATAGCTTTTTTGAAAAGCTTCGGCAAAGCACCAGAGTCTTAAATCCCGATGGACCGGAAAAACACAAAACAATCAGACTTTTCTTATCAGGGGCAGTATTCTTTAATTAGATTAGGAAAGCTTAGTTATTAAGATAAGAGTTTTTGAGAATAATGAAATCCTGTCCTACAGTTTGATTTTACATTTCAGGTGATTGAATTCTGATGTTTATTGAGAGTTATTGATTTACAATATTGTAATAATTTTACTTATTATTAAATGTTTTTCATTACTTTACATTGTGGCTGTAAATCAGTGTTTTGTTTTCTTTAGAGATTAGAGAGTGCTTATACCTGTTTGACACTCGCCAGGTCCCCTTGAAGGCTTGGCTTCTCTGGATATAGCTATCATTTATTTTGATATTTATTTTCATAATTGAACACCCCTTTAGAAGGGTACAAAGACACTCTGGTTGGTGGCAGCATTACTGTATTATTTTGGGAAGGAACACAACTGGAAATCTGTGTCAGGCTTTCCCAGAAGTGTTTGTATGTGTGAGATTTAAATTTATTTTGAGTGTGAGTGTATCAGAGGTATTAAACTGGGACACTTTGCTCTTAAGTGTGTAATAAGAAAATAAGTTTGGGGTGAACAGAGGTATACAGTCCAGTCCCAGGAAAATTGAGCGTGTTCCTGTTGTGCTCTTAGGGGAAAATTGTGAAATATTACTTCTGTTTAAGTGAGAGTCTCATATTGGAGTCAGCAGTGAGGACTGAAGCTCCTTAGTTACTGACCCTGGATAGCAAGGGACTTCATTTAATTGTTGGCAATCCTGTGAGATACTGGCCTCATGTCACATTTATTGGTGGCAGTTTAGTGGGATATAGCTGGATATCACATGGATATTAGGGAAATGTTGTTTGTTACTAATAATTGTTATAACTATAAATTAACCTGACAGGAAAGGGATCAGCTTGGCAATCTTAAGAATCTTAATGTAAGGATAATGAAACCAGACAAGGGGGAGGTCTGGTTATCATGGATAATAGCATGTATAAAAATAGAATGTTACAAATCTTGCAAGATGGCACATGAATTGATTACAAAAAATTAATTGAACACAGCTTATCACAATGTTAGAAATCAATTAAAGGATTTGTTTATTGAAAGGCACATCAGTATAGATGAATTCAGCTATCTTAATATGACATCTCCAATGGTGCCCACAATATTTGGGGTTTCAAAAATCCATAAGGATGTCAATAATCTACCTTTGTGTCCCATTTTGGATGGCCGTGGATCTATTACCACAACATGCACCAAATTCAGAAATCATAAGCTTAAAGCTCTACTGCAATGGGAGAGTCATGTTTGCAAAGATTTGTGGTATTTTTAGAGAGAATCAATAATATTGATTTTAATGAGAATGATATATTAATCACTATTGATATGGGGATCTATATATTGTAATCCCTCATGTTTTAGGGATTCAGTAGTTTTGTGGCTACCTTTTGCGGGGAGGGATGGCACAGGAACATATTAACTTGTATGAGGAGCTGTTGGAGTTAATATCAAAGAACAACTATCTAATTTATGAGGGGCAATATTAGCTGCAGAAGAAGGGCTCCCCCTGTGGTTCCTTATTTGTGAACATGGTACTGGTACAGTGGAAACATACCCTACAAATTCCTCACACAAGATAAAGACTCATGGAGCTCGTATTTGTCTTATTTGGATGATATATTTATAATCTGGAAGGATAATACAGCTAAAATAGATGAATTCTAGGACTATGTTAATAACAGAGCATTTTTTTAATTTTATGCACAAAATCAATAGGGACAGAATAGCTTATTTAGATGTTTTATTGGAGAAGGACTATAATCAATATAGGTATACCTCCCATATCTACAGGAAGCCCACATACTCCAAATTTTTTACACTATTCTAGTGTTTATCTTGCAACCCAAAAATGAGCAGTAGTAAAACGGCATCTCATGACAGCTGCTTGGATGGTTACAACTGATGAGCACTTTTTTTGAAGCACGTAATAACATAAGGCATAAGTTTGAGAGAAGGGACTATCTGAAAAATATGATTAGTGAGGTGATAAGGAAGGTTAGTAATGAAAGAAGGTCTGGGCACTTCAATCCGATTTTAAATAGGGATTTTGGTCTAGAGGTGTGCTCAAATGAAAGTTTTGTTAGAAATGGCACGATCTTCCCCCATAACTCACTGGTGACAACATTCAGCCTCGATAGCAACATGAACAGATGGATCCTGAACAAAAACTGGGGCATATTGAATGAAGAGTCAACATTAAGAGTGAAACTAGGTGAAAAAACCCATATAGTATATAGAAAGTGGAACTCTTTTAAAAACATCTTTGAAAGAAACAGTGTAGGCAACCTTGTATGTCTAGATGCGGTTGTTGCAATTATTGCAAGTATATAAAAGTAGGGGAGAAGTTTAGGAGTAATAATCATGATCTCTTCATAAATGGTAAATGTAATTGTGAAAGCATAGTAGTAATATATGCTGCACTATGCAAAATGTGCCCTGCATTTTATATCGGAAAAACAGAAAGGAGGTTAAAGGACTGCATATATGAGCATGTTTATGAAATCAGGAAAGTAAAATCAAGTAATGCTCAATTTAAACATCTTAAAAGTTTTCCTAAGCATTTTAAATTTATTATACTTGAACAAATAGAAATAAAAGGGTCGCATCTTAGCCACTGATACTGGAATGGAAGGAATTGCATTGCCAGCTGCAATGTTAATGCTAATAATTGGCCAGGGCTCAACAAACACACCTCTATTGTTTGCCTATTGACAATGCAATCTCTGGCTCGTTAATTGGTCTATGTAATTTGAATAATGAATAGAGTATTCAATTTATATAATGTCCTTTAAAGTTTTGAATTTTTATTTATTGCACTACTTTTAATGTTTTTTGACATTAGTAATATATGAATTTAGCAATATCCTTATTTAATGTTTTTTTTTTACAAGGATTATAGGTGGAGATCTTTTAACTTGTTTGTTTTTATTTGTGTATGCAAGGGAAGAAGCTCATCAGTCATGTGATTGAATTAAAGATATTTTAGTAGTTCAACTTGATGGATTTGTTATCTGATGAAGTATTTTCATGACAAAAGTGCTTATTGTTTTATTATTTTGTAATAAAAGTACAATATTTCACATTGAGCTTGTGTTCACTGTTATAGCTTCGAGTTTTTTTTTTGTTTATTTTGGTATTTTTGAAAAGGAAATCCCTTTGTTATTTGCATCAATATTTTTCATATTTTAGACTTTAAATCATGTAAGTTTTCATTAGTGGTTTGATGGTTACCATTAGTGATCTAAAGGCTGCTGATTTAATAGTTGAGTCTCTATTTCTGTGTAGTACCCAGAATTTTGAATTTCTCCCACTCATTTTAAGATTTAATTTTACCACTGTATTTCTATATTGCACACAGAATAAATGTCTGCCTACATATTCTGCCTCTACTCATTATGACAAGCTACCAATGTAACTAGACCTGGTTAAAAAAATCCAGCAAAACAGCTGACAGACATTATGTCACGAAACAGATCTCAACTTAACAAGGGAGTTAACCTATTTTCCCCTATAAGTTTTATAGCTAGTAATGACATCTGCTCACTAACAGAAAAAACACCACTGAATCAGCTCTGAGAATGAGCAAAGAACACAGAAGGAGCAATAGTGAAATACTGGAAATTCTGTGTTGCGTCCACACTACTTTTAAAAAACATCTTAAAGAATATCTTAAAACTCATGGCTTTGTCCCTGCTCTAACCCTGACTGATATCTCATTTCCCCTTCTTGCTCTCTCTATACTTCTCTACTCCACTATTCTATGTTGCCTACCTGTAATAAAAATTTCCTTCTTAGTACTAAAAAAAAAAAAAAAAAAAAAAAAAAAAGGATTCTTCATATATTTTTATCTGTCAAATGTTGTTTGTTCTCTGTATTTGATCTTAGCTTAAACCTACTAAAGGACTCTGTACAAGTTTATCTTACCTACAATTTAAACCATGTACTGTAACTCATTTTACTATTCGTATTTATTGTATGCTTTGTCACTGCTGATGCTTGGAGCTTTTCTCCCCGGGCCTCTACTGAAAATGGACATATATCCAGTTGGACTAGCCCTGTCAACAAATGTAAAATAAAAATAAAAATAAATAAATAATACATTTTTAAGGCACAATGGTTGTTGGTATCAGTGCTGTAACTGTGGAGTTTACAAATAAAATAGCAGTGGAAAGGTAAACTAAAGGGGGGTCTTGTTCCTTTACAGTTCAAAGTATATAGGTATGCATGAAACATGAGACCTATTGCATCATTTTGTAACTGTTTTTAACAGAAATTGTTTTTTCCTTTGTACACTGTGAGAGTCAGCATGGCCTCCACCCAAACTGACCTGTCTGTCCTCTCTTCCTCTCCCAACTAACACTACTTGTAATGGAATGTCTTTGCATAAGAATGTCGGTATTTCTCCCCATGGTTCCTTATTTCATATGTTTCGTTACCCTGTTTTGGTTTTGCGTATGCATCATGAGTAACTTCAGCTTTGTACCATCCCCTACTGTACCCTTGACATACCTCTGTCAATATTCTACCTTGCTACAAACTGCTGCTATTCCATTAACTAACAACATTGTTCACAGCATCCCTCACAGCCTCCTGATTTCAACATGAAGAAATTTTAGAATTCTAAAGTCTCACAAACTGGTTCTGCACATAATTCCTTGAACCATATCACAGGCTCATTTAATGCATAAATCATCACTCTGATAAGGTAGGGGGAAAATCCTGACTTTGGCCTAGGTGACTTGAGTTTGGGTACCTGATGGAGTGATAGGAAGCATAAGCGTATCTTTCCTGGTGAGTGAGATTCAGTCTTAAGAATTATTCTGCTAGACCTGACAGAGGCCAGGACTAAGGAGGCATTGTTTCTGGGCTGGGAGGCAGGGGAACTGAGCAGTCATGACCACCCTACAGCTAGGGGCAGGACATGTATTTATTGAAACGCTGTCATAGCCCACTGCAATCTACATCCAGGGGAGATATGTCAGCAGAGGGAAGGGAGAGAGAGTTAGGCCAGCAGAAAAGTTTCTCATCTGATGGATGATGGCTCCTTTGTCAAATTTGCCTCACTTACTTGCCCAGCAGGTGGGGGGCAAGGAGATGGGCCACCAGTAAAGTCCTCCATCTGCTGGATGATGCCATCTTTACCAGACTTATTCCACATGCCTGCCTGGCAGGAAATCTACTCCTAAGAACCATGATGTAGAAAACAGACTGGGCCTTCTCTGAGCAAGAGTTTTCCTAAAAAGAGAGACCCTCCTGGTGTGAGAACACCTAGGATCTGCCAGGGTGGGACTTACAGGTAGTGACATTGGGTCTATATTATCTAATCGAAATGGTTAAATATCAAACACCGTTTCATCGACCACTAAATATTGAACTACTATTTAAGCGAATGGCCAATTCACTGATTTTTTTTCCTAGGGAAAAAAATTGCTTGGCCGTGATTGTGAATTTGCCCTTTTCCTCACTGTAGTGTGATCTCAGAGTTAGTATATTTAGTTATGGGGGCTGTGGGGGGTGAAGCCCCTCACTTTGCAATGTTTGAAGTGGTGTGTCATTTCTGGTTGGCCTACCGATTTTTTTCCCTAGGAAAAAAATGGGTGAATTGGCCGTTCGTGTAAATGGCAGTTCAATATTTAGTGATTGATGAAACGGCATTTGATGTTTAGTCATTTTGATTAGCTGATATAGATCTGCGATATCGGGCTGGCGGGGGGGCTCAATAGTCACGTGGTCAGCTGTTGAGGAAGAAAAAAAATATTGTGCTTAACTTTTGTACCACTTTTGTTCCAGGTTTGCGTCACATCCTTCACTACCTTTCTAATGTTATACTCACCGTGCAAGTCTGCCCTTCTCAGCATTCATATAGATCAAGCTGGCTTCACTTGTTAGTGATGTACTTCTTTAAAATTCTGTGTTTATTAATTAATACATTTTTGTCGCACATACGGTGAATTGTAGCTGATACAGCATCTGTATTTTCAGTTCTGAACATGCAGTACAAACCCCCAAATAAAGTTAGAATACAAGGTGTAAACAAAATAAAAACTGATTAGGGAATTATATCTGTAAGTTTTACAGCTTGGACAGCTCATCTTCTACATAAATCAAAGTTGAACTGACCTATCTTCAAAGTGCAGCTTCTGATTTCCTTGGAATACAGGCTGCCTTATCTTTTCAGCCCAGCTTCTGCTTTCCTTCGGTTGCAGAAATCCAGATGTGAGTTAAACAGTTCATGTTCAAAGTTTCTAAATTCAGCTGCTTACTATGTAAGATCAGTGTGCTAAATGATGCTATTTATCAAAAATCAAAACTCCATTTAGTCCTACCGTGAAGTGAACAGATAAATCCCACAAAACAGACAGCCCTGAATTAATAAATACAAGTGTGACTGTATTATTACATTCTAGTTTCAGTCAATAAAGTCAGAATAGTGGAAAATGAATATGTTCTCAGGCAAGTG